>NW_010393488.1:44811-46472 GCF_000710305.1 Buceros rhinoceros silvestris | reverse complement strand
ATTTGGCACATGGTATACAGGACTATTACTGGTTATTGAAATTTGTGTGGAATGAGGTAAGAAGTTAAAGCTGCAAAGAAATATCAGGAAAAACCCCACACTTGTAAACCACTGCTTGATAACACTTGATAATACTTAGAACACTTACATAGCACTTTTCATTTTACCAAATTAAAAAAAAAAACTAACTAATGAATCTTTGCAACATTCCTGCATAGTAAGTGATATTCTCAAATAACAGCACATATCCAGCAGCCCAAAAGGATATACAACAGAGCGCTCCAGAGACAAGGTCATTTTAGATGGAGCTCTAAGGAGTGCTGTTGTTTACGCATGATCTGGCCCACAGTCTGTGCTCCCTGAGACTACAAAGTGTGAGCAGAAGGTAACTACTGTTCAGGTACTCCTATTTTCAGTGTCTGAACACTAACAGGAAGGATCCTGTGCACGTGACGCAGAGAAATGATCCTGAAATGTTCAGTCACTGGCATTTTGTTGGAAATGAGACAACTGATGTGCAAGTTACTGATACAGAGGAACTCTTCTCCTTCATCTGTGAGTGCTGTGCCGCTGAGCCCAGACCTGCTGCTCTGCAAGAAAGGTTACAAAGCCTGGGTTACCACCTGCTCCCAGTTAATTTCCTGAGAGCTCTCACTCCCAACACCATTTCCAGTGGTTTTCCACATGCCTTGTCCTCCACATCGCAGGCACAGGGTCCTTCTCTCCCTCACCCCCCAGTTTTGGCTGTGTGAGAGGCAGCTCTTTCTGAGCTCCGTGGGATGCTGGTGCTGTCCAGCCATCTGGTAAGCCAAGCTCAACAGGCAGGTGTTGAGCTTGCCCTGCATCAGCAGAGCCTCCCTCCTCCTTTGACCCACTGCTTTTTGTTGCTTGCAGGAATTTAGCTTCTGTAGAATAGCCCTCTGGCAAATTCACTTTAAGCTCACCAGCAAACCTCATTCATTGGAGGATGTGAAGGAGACAGACAGGTAGCAATACAGTTGCAAAGACCTACTATCTTTATGAAACTAGGCTAAAACCTGTTCTTTAGGGATTCTGCTTCACTGCCTCTCTCTACCTCAGCACCCACTTTGTTCTACTCAGCAGTGAAAGGACAATCCCGCTAGCTGCTGACATTGCATGCTGAAGCCAGCTATCACTCACTGTGCCAGGGGAGGGGCAGTAGATGGATGCTATCACAGTCACAGTAACAGCACCCTCAAACACTCAAGGTGACAAGAAGGAGCGTGGGGCCTCACCTACACTGTACTTTGAGAGCAGTCTCAAGCCCTTGTGTGAAGCCCTTGTTTTCTGACTCATTCCGTGTACTCTCAGGAACTGGGGCTATGATTAGGGGCAAAACCAGACAGGATACATAAAAGGTAAACAGTATGCTTTAGGGGGAGTATATAGTCACATCACCTGCATATGTTCAGGCTTTGGAGCACTGTGCTGGGTCCAGCTGCTTTCCGGGCAAGCAGATAGGCCCACAGTCACTTCCAGAAGGGCTCTGAGAGTGCCTGCAAGCACAGCCTGACGGTGATTCAGGCTGCCTCCGAGTCCTTTGTCAATCTCAGGGTGAGCTCTGTTATCTCAAATACATGTATTCTGGCACCACAAACAAAGCCACAACCTCAGAGGGGTGCATATGGATCAGGGTTCAG
>NW_010393488.1:43175-44707 GCF_000710305.1 Buceros rhinoceros silvestris | reverse complement strand
CAGCAGCTTCCTCCCCAGAAAGCCCAGGTGTGGGATGCTCCTGTGACGTGCAGTTCTTTTCCAGAACTCTGAAAGAGTCAGCCAGTCTGTAACAATGTAAGTTAACCTCTAGTGTAAGCAACGAGACGTGCCAGACAACTAAAAGTCAGTTGACATCTTCATTAATCATAACAGTTTGCAGGAGACCCAAAAGCTACTGGGATCGTAATTAATAAGGTCAGCTCCCATGAGTGATGTGGTGATCATGGAAACCAAGGCTCACCTGAGCAGCAGGCACCAAGAAAGTTAAAGGCAAGGTCATATATGTATGAAACAAAAATGTAGGTCATAGTTGTAGATTGGTATATGGAAGAGAATGATTTAGAGTATAATTGTGAAGGCCTGATGAATCACTAAGAGCACATGAGCTCCAAGTGTTGCAGCAGCCAAAAAGGAAAATGTCAGGTATAAACAATGTAATTTCCACTGAAAGCAACAGTACCAATGGGAGTACTGCCTCTCACTTCTCGCTTCCATTCCTTAAAAGAATGTTGGCAAGTGTAAAAGGGTGCAGAAGTCTGCAATAATTATTTGAGATCTGGATAATTTCTTCCAGTGAGGAATCAAAGGAACCCAATCTCAGCAAAAAGATCCTAGAAATACCAGTACAAAGAGACACTTGGCAGTAGAAAACTCTACGCTAATAGGAAAAAGGCTAGAAGCTGAAATTGTCAAATTCAGACTAAAAGCAGAGCTCCTTGAGGATATGTAATCAGAGATTTTTAGTTGGGGAATTCTCTCCAAATGCCATGGATAATGAGTAACTTCTCATGAGAAGCAATTTTTTTACTGGGAGAAGCTGCAAACCTGAGGAAGTGTGTACTCGATGAAGCTGTATGGTCCACACTATGCAGCACATCAGAGAAGATCATTGCAATGTCGCGCTGGGGCTTTTCCATCTCATGCAGAGCATCAGCTTGCCAGATTATCTAAACTGCACACAGACTAGTTCACCACCAGTCTTACTCCGAAGAGAAATGAGTTGTCTCCTGGCCGGGGAAATGCAGACATAGACCAGAGAGCACAAAAATCCTATCCTTGTAGTCTATGTCCAGCTTGAAATAGCTCCCGTTGACCTTTCCTATCCACTAAATACCATCTAAAGCAAGCCCCAGAGCGTCCCATTCCTCTCCCTAATCTCATATACACTATGCCATTATCTACATGCTTCACATTCAGACTTCCATTGCAAAAAGCCACATCTGGCTGGCGGGAAAGCGGCTGTGCCTCTGATCAACTTCTGCAAGGACCATGCTTGCACCCACAGCTTCTTTGGCAAGATTTGCCAGCAGCAACATGAAGAAATAGCAGACATATAAAGTGCAGGCGGCTTTTTACAGCTGAGCAGTGCTGGTTTGCATTAAAGATGTTGGAAGCTGTATACAGACGTGGAAATGTCAGAAAGCAGCTCTTGGCTGCAGCCAGGAAGGCCAGATTTTGTGCCAAACTGCATGTGGTATTTGGGAGACCATGGTGGAACCTCACAGGGTAAA
>NW_010393488.1:25216-43140 GCF_000710305.1 Buceros rhinoceros silvestris | reverse complement strand
GGAATGCCAGTTTTTGTGCCAAACTGCATGTGGTATTTGGGAGACCATGTTGGTACCTCACGGGGTCAGCAGCCTTTTGCAGTTAGGGCTGTGGGCCAGAGCTTAACAAATGACAGACATTTTCCATTTCAGATCTTCACTCACTGTAACTTCTGAAAAGAGAAAGACACAGAGAGAGAGGCAGAAGAAGAGAGAGGACCATGCAGGCTCTATCTCCCTCCTCCCTGCTGTCCTTGGAAGCAGACCTGGAAACATCAGCTAAGAGCACATGTCCAGCTCATGGGGCAGAAACCTACCTTCGGCACACTCTTGATGAGTGTGTGTCCTTGTTAGGGTACGATACAGAATGAGCGAGCTGTGCTCACTGAGAGTATCCTGATGCGCAGTCTGCAGCTCCTAGCCAGAGAATGAGAATCGGCCGCATCTGATGCCCCAAGCGACCTTCCAATAGTACTTCACCTTGTCCTGAACTTGCCATCACACACAGAAGGGGAACTGCCGTCTGTTAACAGACCTGCCTCATTTGCTTGCAAAGCAGTGGCAGTGATTTACTGGCCTGCTGTTCGTTGGTCTTGCTCATTTTTAACAACTTTTCTTTGTAGCAAACTGAATTGAATGGTTGTATCCTCCACCTTGATCTTGCACCTCACAGCTACCACCAGAGAGGACAGACTTGCCATAATCCCTAGGGTGACTTGTGCCCTCTAGGATACAGCACGTGAGGTCCTGTATAGGAAGTGTTAACCTGCCAGGAAGAGGGTTGCTGTTTGATGAGTGGTGCTTCTCACTCCAGCCACAGACTTGGCAGATATTTGGCAGCATTCTGGAAGGCACAGACCTGACTTTCCTTAATGTTCAGGATAAGGGAGAGGTTTGATATCCAAAGCATATCCTCACCCACCATGGATCGTGTGTGCCGTCCTGTATGACAGGGATTGCATTAACTAAGCTGGTCTTCATTGGCTGGCAGCAGTATCAGCAGAACAGCAGTATCAGCAGATCAGCAGCAGTAAGAGCTGGTATGACATGGAGCAGGTGCAGACGAGAGGCTGAAGAGTTCGCTCAAGCCTTGATTTTTATGTTGATCATGTTGGCCGTGATCATGATCATGACAAGCAGATGTCAAGGGCGCATGAGAAACGTCTGTGTTTACAAAGTGCAAAGTGCATAGACAACTTTTTCACCACAGAGCACTCCTGCCACAGAGGCTATAGCTGTACTATTAAACTGAGCATGCCCAGCACCTTTCTCAGGCATGGACTGGCCCATCTTGTGATTCAAAAGCTCCTTAGTCCCCAGAACATGCAGGTCACCTCTTTCGAAAATCTCTTGTCCCTTACCCACTTCTGAACTACACCTGGGAATTGTTTGGGAGAGGACTGCTTTGCACATCTAAACCCATGCTTTGGACAGCATCATAAGTGATGTAGGTGCAGTCCCTAGGTACGTTCCCTGGCATTGTTCAATGTCCTAATACAGATGTACCCAACATGTGTCACTAGCAGGCCTTGGCAGCTCAAAGTTATGATCACAGCCAGGTCCACATATGGTCCAGCACATGGCCTTGGCACTGCAGGATACACACCATGGACCCTCTAACAATATGGGCACCACCAAGGGATTCCTACTGTCAGCCCAAGCTCTGTGTTAAGTGCACAGGTGGAAACCAGGACACTGGCTCTAACTCCCAACATCTTAATGGCTTCGGGTTTGGTTACCTGGGAAATGTCCTTCTACGTGGGAGTGGGAGTAGCGTACAAGGAAGGTGCTGCTAATGGGCCGTGCTGTCCAAGGGGCTTAGACACAAGGGTTCGCTGTCCTTTACCCACCTCCTCAGAGTTACCAGAGCCCAGACATGTAATTCTGGCTGCTTCCAGCCCAAGCTGTGGAGTGGGCAGGACAGGAAAGGCAGCATGAAAAATGCACTTGCGAAAACCAGGCTCTCTCATTAACCTCAGACAAGTCCATTTATGTGTCTGCACTCTTTTCTCCCCTTCAGTAAAGCTGCTGGGCAGGAGGTGTTTCCTTGTCTGCTAGTACCAAGCTCAGCTTGGTTGGGAGCTCAGGTGCTGCATGGTGCAAGTCATCATAGCTTAGAAATGAGCTATCTGGTGCTGGTGGCTGTATCAAGGGTTAGATGTCTACTGGTGGTCTTTGTACGCCTGGAGACATAAATAAAATAAAGCTACCTAAGGATAAAATTGCAGGGCATAGAACCCTCTTGAGTTCCTGGTGGATCAGACGGTGTTCCCACAGTCTGAAGGGATCCGTATGTCACGTCAGTGGCAGCAGTCTTCAAGACAGCCAGTCGTGTGGTCCTGTCTGTGAGGGATGATGAAGTCTATTGTATAACAGTATCATGTAAGACAGCATTCCAAGAGCTGGTCTAGCAAACTGTATGCAATTTTATTTTCTTTCAAATAGAGGCACTTTGGAATTGTGCAAGTACAGAGGAAACATCTGATGTTAATTCTTTCTTTGTATCAACAAAATCGAAAAAAAGAAATTAAACTGCACTAGCAAATAACAGAAATACAGCAGAGATTATTATATGTCAAATTACAACGTGCAGTAATCCTTCATCTCCACATTATGGTTCATAAAAGCAATTGCAGCTTGTTTTTAATTATTAACTACCACATAATGGAGCAATACAATATATTAGTTTTTCTTTTTTTTTTTCATATGGGAGATCTGAATTTAAATTCTTGATGTGGCTACAAGTTAAAGCAAATTCTCAAATTTCCATCTCACCTTTCACTAGCCACACGACAAAAGTCCCATTAGAAGGAATTCCTCCAGGAACGATTATGGCAATGCTGATGCTATCCATTTTCAAGTGCAGATCAACAGGACCATGTGAAGGGATCTTGTACAATGCCTACACGTTAATGTCAGAAATACCACATTGCTCATCCACAAAAAAAAAAAAAAAAAAGGAAATCTGGTTACATCATTCATCTTCCCTGTCAAGTGGCATGCAGTGCCTAAATAAATGGATATTTCATAACACGTATTTGTAACTAGCCATCAGAAACAGCTGGAGTGACGAGCACAGTATTTTCCAGTCAACAACACCTGAGTCTAGTGGCTTTTTATTTAAAATTCTGAACGTGTTCAATACATCCCTCACTCAATTAGCTCTAAGAGAGATAGACATTGGATGGGTATAACTATCAGTTAAGCTAAGGTGCTTTTTTATGACATTTGATTAGTCTAAAGGAATCTTGCATTGAATAGAAATGATGATTTCGTGTTGCTCTGCTCCGAGCATCTCCTGCAGCGCAGGGAAGACCTACCCCATCTTTGCTGCCAGCTTGTCCTGCAGAGCTCAGGTGCATTTCAGCAGTGTGGTGCAACTGCCTGAGCACACACCATGAACAAGGCACAGCCCTCCACCCCTAAAGTCAGTCCCTTGCTCCACGCAGGGAAAGGCTGGGTTAACCATGCTTCAGACACCAGCAGTATACCTGGTAATTTCTGTATTGGAAAAGAAAGGAATGTTTATTTTCCTGCTGTTTGTTTCCAGGTAACGTCCAGTTTGACTGTTTTAGATCAGTGGTGCTCAGTGTCTTTTGATACTTTACAAGAGCAGAAAGGTAGAGATTGACTCTTGTCTCTACTGAAAAACAGGGAATGGAGCAAGAGTAACCCAGCCTGCCCTTGCCCCTCGCCCCTCCAGTCCCTGGGCTCTGTCATCTGGAGCTGGAGGACTAATATCTAGCTATTATGTCACGTTTGAACAAAGAGCTGTATTCAGTCCGTATCCTCTTCGAGATCCCAGGTTTAGCAAGCTCAGCATGCTCAGCCTCAGCTCTGAAAACCATCAACCTGCAGGACTGCCTCCACACCAAAAATGAATCTGGTTCTCCTGTGGGGAGCCCACAGGGTGAAAACACAACTCACTGCAAGAACGGAGAAAGAAATGCAGCCAAAGTGCCGTAAGAAATAGTCGTTACTTAACCCTTTAGGTGTCATGATATTTTTACTGCTTTATACACTGAAAGACAAGTTTCTGGGTCATAGGTGTGTGCACGGGCTCAGCTGTACGGACCGTGATGAGAGGCTTTCTCTCTTAACATACAGCTTGTGTGACAAAATAGTGACAAAACAACCTATGCTGCTAACTAGATGAACCTTCATAAATACCCTACTAGTGTCCTCACAGCAACCTTACAAATCCTAGAGTTCACCACCACCATTCACTTTGCTTTATGCACACTAGGAAATAGATTTTAGGAGGACGTTGCCTTGAGCTGCCCCACCCCTTGGCCCTGACAAAACCAGCATGGTTAAAAGCAATATTCTCAAGATTTAAGTAAAATATAAGTCAAGAGAAACTCGTAGAGCACCACAAGTTAAGGTGAAATCCTGCTTCTACTGAATTCAAGAGCTAGGTCCTCTTCTAGGAGGAACTCTGTATATCCACATATATAATTAGGAACTTCTGAGTGTTCTGGTAATAATAAATAAACACATTTACTGATTTCAGCTGATTTCAGCAGAGAAAGGATTTTACCTGCTGTTCTATTTACATTCATACATTCACAAATACATTGATACGAATCATTTATCGGCACTGAGACATCAACTCAATTCTTCTAGGAGTCCCCCTGAACAAAAAGTCTTTTAAGTAACAGAGCTAGTCCCTGTCTGTAGACCTCACTTTTGTGGCAAAAAGGAATCAAAGATCTATTTTGGAGTCTGACATTAGAGATGGAAGAGCTATATGGTACGGCTACTCATGGCCCTTGGGCTCACAAGGGAATTTCTCATTGCATGTGTATGAGAGCTTTGTTGGGTGCAAGTGTGAGTGGTGCATTGAAAAGGTCTCCCATGAACACCCAATGCTCCTGCATAGCCCTACTGATCTCACTGTACGAAACCTTCTGGGACATCCCCCTGTTACTTTCCTCTGCTTTGTCCTACCTTCTACATACCTTGCAGTGGAAAATTTGTCATTCATTTTTGCCGATACACTTCTATGAGTACTGCACCAGTCAAGGGGCTAGTAGAAAGCTCATGGGGTCTCTGGCCATAGGTCTGTTCCCTTCAGAGAACAAATGCCCAGCTAGCTCCAGGTGCTCCCCTTTTCTTCACTTTGTGGAGACCAGAACTTGATTTAGGAAAGAAATTGAGTTTGCTGGCTGGGCTTAGCATAGCTGTGATTTATCTCTGCTGTTTCTGAGGAAGGTGTCTGATAACACTAAATTCCGTATTAAATTTCCAGAGAACTGACACATCTCAAGGGCACAGGTGTGAATCCCTCCAGACATTTTTATAGTAGTTTATCAAGAAAGAGTTTTCCTTAATGCATTTTTGCTTGTGAACTTGTTATGCTCTGATATAGCTAGTGAATTATTATACCTCTTAATGGTAATTCTTGAGGGCTAAGTTTTGAGATATTAGAGATTATACTCCCAATAATTTTTTAAAAAGATGCAATGGTATAACAGTATACTACTATTCCTTTACAACAATTTTCTTGTACATATTGTATTTTGTATGGTTTCTGAAGCATTAAGACGTGTTGTACAGTTTAAAAAGATGCACTAGTATATAGGCAAGCCATTGGGGTTTTTTATACAGGAAATATATTTGTTACCTGCCCAGCTGAAATCTTACCCCATACCTTAGAAGTTAGCTAGATGGGAAAGAGAAGTCTCCCCGTACTCAGACTGAGCTCCTCAGAAGACCTTCTTCAGTGTGGTATTAGCATGCTGCAAAGAGCATCTCAGTAGGACCTAAGCACTTGCGTGCTCTAAGAGCCGGGTATGGACCTCTCTCCCACCCGCGTGTGCTGAAACCCACCGAGCACATGTGAGCTCAAAACAGAAACACGTGCTATTCCTTTCAGTGTGAGGGATGTCTTTAGTATCCCCTCACTGTGCTTCCTCACATGCTCAGAGACGAAGCATCTGAGGTATCAGAGAACAAAGAGCAGGACTGGACCACAACACATACAGGACCTCCAAGTACAGCATTAAACTTAGAAAAAGCAGCACTTCTAGAGTGGCTCCTTATAGCTATTTTTATTTTCCTTTTTCTTTTTTCTTTTTTTAAGAAAACCACCAGACAAAGCAATAAATAACATTTCCTGTCTTTTACAACTTAATGCTAGCCTTCGGGCAGCCATCCTAGGAGAAGGACAACTCTGACTCCAAACCTGGGCAGATGGAGCTTGTTTAGCCCTGTAAGGCATCCATCATCTAAGAGAAGGATACTCTAACCAAACCTGTGACCTGAGGACTTCGCTGTCACCGTCCAAGCTCACTGGGCCCTGGCAGATGAACCTCAGGTGTAAAAGGTGGAGCCAGTCTTGCGCATGCTGCGCCTCACCTAAAAAATCCACTGCGCAGTCCCGAAGGGTCCACTCACCGCTGGAGGTGAGTGTGGGGAAACCCCTTCCCAATCTTCATTCACGAAGCCAAGCCATGATGACGATGATGATGATGGCAGTGGCTCGGCTGTGCTGAGTTCAGCCAGTGGTAGGACAGGATGGCTGGAACTCACCTCTTTGGGGTAGGAGAGTTCTGGTCCTCCTCCGCTTCATCCAGCCTCCCCCCTCAGAGGGACTGGTAGGGTCTGCAGCTCCCATTGGCAGAGCAGAGGTTAAGGGAGGAATTTGCTTCCTTTAAAACAAAGTTCAGAGGAACCCTCCGCTGGGGAGGGCCAAGGGAAAAGGAGGCAAGGCTGGAGGGCTAGCCCCAGGTCTGATTCAGCAAGAATAATCAGGTATGCCAAGAATAGGCTGGACACACTAGCCCAAGATGGGCAGAAATGTTTCATTCAGTTTTGTTCTTTTCAAATTTTCTGAAGCTGCAAAGCCCTGAGTCTCGCTCCTTTAAAAGCTGAGAGCAGCTGATATTCAGACACCATGTTCCAAGGGACAGTATTTATTTGGGATGTCCAGGGCTTGCAGACTTGTCTGGAAATGCGGCTGAAGGGCTGGAATATGGAGGATACAGCTTCCTCGGGTCCAGAAAAGCTGGCAGTACCCAGGAAAGGTAAAATCTGTAATACTAAACCTAGCCCAGGTGGGTTGTTGGTCTCCCACTGACCAGCATTTGCACTGACTAATGTCCCAACCCACCACAGTGCTGGCCCGTCAATCAGTGTAAAAGCAAATCTCTGCAGCACACTGACATCGCAGACCCAAGCTGTGCATGAAACCAGAGGGGTGCAAATTAACCGACAATAATTTGCTCAGCCAGAAATAATTACCTTTCATTGTACTTTTGCTCAGAAGGAGAGCAGGAGGCAGAGGTGGTGGGGGCCAGGCAGGAGCACATGGAGGTGCTGGCTCGGTGTGAGGTGGACCCTGCACCCTGGTGCCGTGCCCACCAGATCCTGGGGACAGGCATTTTTAAGGCCTGTGCCTTAAAATGGCACCGCTAGCAAACTGCCTCCACACATCCCTGTGGCCTTTTCCTGCATTACACACTGCTTCATTCAATGCCACCAGTAGTAGAAACTCTGCACTACAGTGTCGCTTCCCCTGTCCGTGAAAAGCCCAGCATCCAGAAGCAATTTTGTAGGAAATACAGATCAGTTGCTCTCCTGATAGAAAAATTTCTAAGGAAGGAAACACAGGGTGCAGGTCTTATCCGTGAAGGCTGCTGAGCTTCACAGAGCCAGCCACTACTGCCGAGCTCAGAGGGGAGCAGAATATGAAGAACAGTCTTTAGAGAGGTGAGATCCTTGGTAAAAAGACAGTTTCTTCTCTTCAACCCAGAATGAATCAGCTGGGAGGTGCTTCTCACTGAGAAGAGAGACAACCAAATTCTCCTGCCAGCACTAAAACCTCTCCTGTCTGGCAGAGGAAACGGTTCACCAGGACGAGAGCTCACTATGAAGGGAAGGGACTTCTCTAGGGAAGAGCTTGGGTTATGGGATTCCACTTCCCCACCTGAGAAGGGCCCTCCTCCATGCTTTGCTGAGGTGGTGGAAACCAGAGATCAACTGGAGGTCCTTTTCCTTTAAATTACGGACAGTTTGAACATGAAAAGGAGTGAGAGGCTTGGCTAGCCTTGCTGCGAGGAGGGCAGGATCTCTGTGCAGACTGCATAGGGGAGGTTGGTTTGACCCTGCTGGGTACCCCAACGTTTCGTTAACTGCCTTGATCTTTTTCAGTGAAGGAGGGCATTTCCCCTGACACTGCTCCACAGCCTCTCCTCTCTACTTTGGTGTGCTTTACATCCCCCTGCTGTGATGCCTGCAGGAAGGATGTACTGAGAGCTTGCCCAGCCAGATCAATGAACAAGGAGCGGCTGTAACCGCTTTTATAAGAAAGAGGCCGTGCTAACTTCACAGGCTGAATGCTGCAATGTGTGCCTGTGAGTATCACTGTCGGCCGCTGTTCCTCACCCACTGTGGTCAGCCTGAGTTGTACACCATGGATCCTGGCACCATGCCTAAAAATCTGCACTCTAAGTCCAGTCTAATGAAGTCAATGTAATGTTTAATGTTTCCAGTTTAGTACGAAATTCAACTTTGCCTTGTGGGATGGTACTACGAGTAGGTACTGAAGCTATGCCTCACTAGATGAGCAACATGGCTAAGCTCAGTGTGTAGGGCTCAGTGACTCATGCTGATAATTACAGAGCATGTCACATCAGGAACTGCATCTCTGCGTGCCTCCGAGGAATGTCACCTTGCACATGCCTCAGCAGGGCTTCACCCTGCCTCTCTCCAGGGGCAACGATCAGGCGGGAGCTATCAAAGTTCATGAGGTTGGGCAGCAGCGAAGACTGAGACAGTGAGGCCATGAGCTTTCCTCTGCCAGGCAATATGAAGCGAGACTTCTGCCCATCAACAGTTTGAGCAACTGGATTCCCACAATGGCTCCGAGTGTTGCAGCTGCAAAATATCACAGATGGGCAAGTCTGTCTTGGTTTATGCTCTCATTTCTTCCACTCATTGACTAGACACAACTGTGACAAAGAAGGAAATGATCTTCAGCATGAACCAGAAGTTAGGAGTGAGGAGTAATCTGCCCTTGGCAGACAGGGACACCTCTCTCTAAAGCTAATCTCCCTCCAGTGACACGGTTAATTCACTGCCTCAATTCCTCCCAGCTGTCCTTACTCTGTGGCACCCAGGGTTATGGCTGAAACTTCGTCATGGTGAAATGTCCCCACAGTTTGAGGAGTTTTATATTTAAAACTTGTTCCTTCCGTCTCAGTTTGGCACCCAGCGATGATAAATTCCGAGATGTTTCTGGGAAGACAGCCAGTGCTGTCAATGCCCAAGAAAAATCAATCTTCAACAAAGAAATAAATTAAATTCTGTCACTATCTATCAATATTTGCCTCTGACTCCACATAACAATTATATGAAAATGGACTGTTTGCTTTAAATATGGAGAAGGGAACTACACACAGATATGTTTAGGGAAAAAAGGGATCTTTTGCAGTGCCGAGCCATTCCCAAAATACCGTATGATCTCGTAATGGGCACTGCAGGAACAAAGACAAAGTCAGTCTTAAAGAAATACAGTACTGTCACCTTCAAAGTCTCCACACCTATAGAAACAATCCTCTCATTTTTTCAGTGCTGCATTTTATAAAAATCTCATACTGACTTTACAGCCTAGATAAAGTGAAAATAAAGCACATGCCACTTAACTAGGACGGCAACACCAGTGGGGCATCTCTCGGTGAGTTGGCACAGCTACACACCAGTGAATAGTGTGGATTTGTGCTCTGCGAGAACAAGCTCAGCCAGGCATCCATGAGCAACTGCTGAACGTAAAGATACTACCTCTGGCTCAGGAAGACCCCGAGCTGCAGTTTGCTGGAGGCTGGGCTGGTGTATGTTCAATTTAGGGGGGCAAAACTACATGCTGTCTTGCTCTCACAAGATTTTCTGGAGGTCTGCCGTAAAAGAGGCAGAGTACAAGGCTAGACAGAGCTTTAGTCTGACCCAGGCTGCCCATGCTCATGTTCCTCACAGAGGTACTGCACTTGAAGAGGTGTTCGTTCCTGTGCCAGCCAGGGGGAAGCTATGTTCTACAGACGCACCCAACTTCTCAGGGCTTCCCACTGCCTATACACGTTACCCCTCCTAATGTTAATATTTCCATGTTTAAATTTCATTTCCCACATTAAAATATGTATCTAAATTATTTCAAACCTTCGTTCTTTTTATGGATTTTGGGGTACGTGTTTCCATCTGATCTCTGAACTGAGAAAAATGTGTTGTTCCTCAGGAGGAAATTAGCAGGTGCATTTTCAGGTGTCCCTAATCCAGATCTGGTTATTGTATTATCGTGGTCAATTGGGAAGTCTCTGTAAAGAAAATAAATAATTTTTCACTGTTGAAAAACAGGTCAAGAAAGCCACTGGACACACATAAAAGAGAGCCAGCTTTAAAGCACTGACTAACCGTGATGAGGCTCCAAATTCACGTGGTTGTAATTCTTGATGCAAGCAATGGTGACAGTAATTATAACCACCGTCCTTCAAATGCAGTCAGGTCTCCAGGCTAGCCTGCCAACACACTCACTCACTGGGCCTGCTTTCGCCCAGAATACGTATTCAAATGTTACCGTGAAAATACAGTGTCCGCTGACATGCCCACATTCTTCCTTCTGAGGTAAACCTCCACAGACGGGGGGACGCTGGCTCCTCCGCACTGCAGAGGGCAGTTGTGCCGTTTTAAAACTGAATCCTAGAGGGATTGCTTAGGGGACACAAACTGGCTCAAATCATAACTGAGCGGCTTTCCTTTATTTTTTGACTGTATGTGTTAGCCCCTCCATCAGTAAGCTTTTCAGCCACATTATTCCAGTTTTCCTTCTGGAGTTGAATGTGCACAGCTGAATCCCAGCAGCACACAGCAGGTACAGCCCCTTAGTAAGCTGTGCCCCTGCAGCCCCCCAACCTCCCGTGGTGTTGAAGGCCGTTGTTACCAACAGCCAACAGAGGAGCAAAGCATTAACGATTCAACGGTCAAAAGTGGTGGCCTTTAGTATTTGTGGCAGACGCATGAGGCGGCTGGGTGGTTCTGGCTGAAGACGCCAGGGTCCATTGCGGTATAGCTAAAGCGTACGGCTACTCACCCAGATGACGGTAAGTGCTAATCGCCAAGAACCACATCCCCGCGTATTGAGCTTGGTGTGATCAGCCACCAGGAGGAGCCAGTGTAATTTATTTCCAGTCAAATTAAGGCATGAGCTTTCAGGTCACACAACTAGTTTGAAGGGGGTGGAGGTAGGGGGAGATGCTGTCTGGCTTCTACCTCCTTTTCCCTTGGACTACCTCGCAGACAGGTTTGGTTTTAACCACTCTCCAAGGGTTTCACGTTAGAGACCTGCCATTCTCTGAGGGCAATGCTGCCCAGCTTCCTCAACGAGAGAGCATCAGTTCTTGGGCACTGACTGTCGTCTGGGTGTTCAGAAGCATTTGCCGCACACGGTGATGACACCAAGTTCAGGAGCTTGCACTGAATGATGAATCAAGGCCACCTAAACAAAGGTGTATCAACTTTCTTCTTTTTGTACTCAAAGAACAAACGCATGGCTAAATCCAGGTCTTGCCTTAACCTCATTTCCTTGACACAGTCACAAAGAAAATGAATATAAAATTGTAGTGTATGAGAGCACGGTACTGTTATTTTAAATAATTTGAGCATTCTAGAGATGATTCTTGTCATTTTGGAGGCTACCAGAAACCACCTGAGCTGCAGAATATGAACATCAGGGTTTTACATTTTTCAGGTTCAGTTAACACAGTATTTGAGGTCCAGCCATGCCTCTGTGCCTCCTTTAAACTTTTGGTTAAGAGGGAAAAATGCCTAACACTAATGAAGACAATTTCCCTGCTTCATGTTACTTGTTGCCAGCTAGAGAGTAAGTTTTCTCGGTCAGGGGTGCAGTGCTAGAGCAGGGATCGCTCTGGTCTCCCAGCAGTGCCTCCTGCTCTGAGCCCTGTGCTTATTATGCGCTGCTCCTCTATTAGCACACATGGGGCTTCCACCAAAGCTCCCACTTCTGGAGAATAATCAGATTTTTACCAGCTCAGTTATTTTCAGGTTTTGAGCTTGTGTGGGAAAACAACTGTGAGTGAGAGCTCGGCACGGCGTGAATTGTATGGAGGCTGGTGGGGGGCCCTCAGCTCCAGCGAGGCATGGAGCCTCCAGGCAATGAGGAGCAGCCAGAACTTCCCCATCCTCATCCTGAGCCTTCAGAGCTTCCTGAAACAACATTATTTAGGTATGTGCTTTAATGAGTGAGAGGTTGCATTTATTTTTAAATATTTCCCTCTAGGGATATTTTTCTTTCTCAAAAAGTATTTTATGACACTGTGGGGTAGCTGGAATGATTGAAATGCTGAAGAACAAGCGAACGTATGACTCCATGGGGTTATTTTTAGATGCATTTTTAGACGAGTTACATTGTTTTAAAGACAAAGATGCCACTTGTGGTTTAAGGAGACCTAAACTTCACGCGTCTTAAGGATAGGATTTTGTATGAGAGTGCTGCTGTTGGAAACTCTTTTGTACATCTGCTATTGGCCACTGTCAGGAAGGATACCAAAACCCCACTGCTATGTATTTATATTTTTCAGTGTCCCATACCTTTGAGTGTCAGAAACACCATCCTATAAGGACATTCCTTTTTTGGAGGAAGTTGAAAAAGAAGTTTTGTCACTACATGCAAAGAGGACATGGATTTTGCAGAAATTGCACATTTACATCTTTGGCTATGAAAAGGCAGTGTGGTGTCTCGGCTCCCTGCAAGGAAGCAGGGCAGGTGGGGGGCATGTGGGGCAGCCCCAGCCCTGGGCATGGGGCACCTCCCTGGGGATGGGGCCAGGCTGAGGCCAAGCCATCATCCCTAACACCTGCAGGACCTCATTGTTGCTGTGGCAGGGACACCACAACAGACACAGCTGGCATCCCCCATCTTTTCATAGCTGCCAGGTTTTTACTAATAGTTACCGTGTCTCTTCTATTTCACAGTGGCAACTACCACATGTATATATATGATTATTTCTGTAAATGCAGTAAGATGCTTTCTGAATCACAACAGAGGACAGCTGAGAAGTTACCAATAGCGTATCCCTAAGAAATAATGCTCTGGGGATATGTAGGTAAATGGCTGGGTCATTCTGCACAGCACAAGGTTTATCTCTGAAGCATCACCTTGCAAAGTACCCAAAAGACAGAGAAACCAGGTGCCTGGAGCTCACCTCTAACCTGGTCTGGCCAGGGGGGACCAGCGCTGCTCGCTGTATCTCTTTAAAGGAAAGAACAGGATTTCCTCAGCTCCAGCTGTGAGAAACCCTGTCAGCCCTGTCCTAATCACGTTGTCTTAATCTGTCTTAATATGGCCCTCTTCACCTTCTCCATCGCAGCAGAAGTTTTAATGAGCTAAAGTGGAGTCAAGTGAATACTAAATGAAATGTTTCACTTGCTCAGGTTTAAAATAGGTTAGTGCTTATTATCTGAAAGCTTTGTGCAGGAGCAATCATTAAATGAAACATAGTTTTGGTCTGTTGTACTGAGCTGAAAAAGTAGGTCTGTCTCTCTGCAAACTGGAACTCACAGGGTCACTTCCCAGTATTGAAGATAACCAATGGCTCATCCAACAGTGTAAGAGAGGAATCACCCTGGCTTTACAACGAGGGGGGAAAGGAGATTATTACCGTGTCACCCTTACAAGCCCCGCACACCGCCCTAGTAGGAGTCTCCCCAGAGGAGCGGGAGGATGTACCCTGAAGTATAAAGTGACACCGTTTGCCCCAGTGCCGCAAATACTCCTGGATGAGTCTGGCTGCAATGTACGTACTTGCAATTTGGGAAGTCCCTGTTGCAGGCCAGTTCTGACACATTTCCTTTGGGAGTACAGAGTGCTCCATCACAGCTGGCAGCTGGATGCCTGTTCTGGATCCTCCTTACAAACCATTTGGGCGTGTGTCGTGGTTTCCCCCCAGCCAGCAACTAAACACCACACATCTACTTGCTCACTTCTTCCCCATGCCAGAGGGATGGGGAGGAGAACTGAAAAAACAGTAAAACTCGTGGGTTGAGATAAGAACAGTGTAATAACTAGAATAAAATAATAATAATAATTAGAAGAATGTAGTAATGAAAATGACGAGAAATAGAAGAGAAATAATCCCCAAGAAAAAACAAGTGATGCACAGACCGGTTGCTCACCATGCACTGACTGATGCCCGAGCAGTGATCCACCCCTCCTGGCCAACTCCCCCCAGTTTACATGCTGGGTGTGATGTTCTGTGGTAGGAATATCCCTTTGGCTGGGTTGGGTCAGCTGTGCTGGCCATGCTCCCTCCCAGCTTCCTGTGCTCCTGCTTGCTGGCAGAACGCAGGACACTGAAAAACCCTTAACTTGGGGTAAGCGCTAATTAGCAACAGCTAAAACATCCATGTGTTATCAACGTTGTTCTCACAGTAAACCAACACACAGCTCTGCTCCAGCTACTGGGAAGAAAAGCAACTCTATCCCTTTGTCTCTAATAGCTGGGGATCACACACTGTTCCAGCAGATGTTTCCACAAGCTGCCTCCTCCTATGTGAATGTATTGATGTCAATGTCCTTGGCTGGGCTTGGCCATAAAAAGGGCTTGGCCTAGTCATGCTTTACTAAGAGCCTCTCTATTTCCTCTTAGTCCACAACATAAAAAGAAATGGGCTCTTATTTGGATAGCCTTTTATTTGTGACCCAGCAGGGGTGGGTAATGGAGTATGACAGAGTGGTCTGCCTGGAGCAGGGTTTTCCTGATGCCAGCATAGAGTGAGAATATTGACCATGTTTGGAGGGAAGACGGTGCGGGACCACTGTGTCTTTGCCCGAGACACCCTCTTGTATACTGGTGCATCACTCTGACTCCCTCAGACTTCTCGTATTTATGGCTGTTGTTGCCATTTACCCAGGTTTGCAGATGTTAACTGTTAAATACTGAAGGAGAACAAGACAGATGGAAAAGAGTGGAGGAAATCAAAGGTTTTTAGGAGCTAGTACAGAAGCCCGGTCTGCTTGGTGTCAATATTCACTGCCTTTGAGAAAGTGATAGACAGCTTTGAGAGCTGTGCTGCAGAAGTTCTGATATTCTTAAAAATACGATGTAGTTGATATAATAATTAAAATACAATCATTTTAAATGGTCCTTTTAACAAATTAATGTTCTCTTATGGCTGGAAGATAGTTATCTTAAGCAATTACCCTGTCATCGTAGTGACAGACTGATGGTGACCTTTATACTGTAAGTGAAATATGCAAATTGGTATTTTCATTAAACATTAAATAACTCCCTTGGGAGGAAAAAATGTTACTTACTGTTCATCGGCTATTAAAGTCTAACAATATGATTTACCACAACTTTGTTTTCTGGCTCCAAGGGCTCTGGAGGAGAAGAGATTAAAGATTGGTTTGGAATTTGAGACTTAGATGTGTGTAGACAGGTCAAATGAAGTAAAAAACAAAACCAAACCCAAATCCCAGTATCTTCATCCCACGTTCGAAGTGCATGTTCTCTCTGACAGAACACCGGTATGCCAGTAAACTGCCTACAGTGCCACACTTCCTAGTCCACTGAGCGCCTCAAAGCCAAGAGATACCCCTGCCATTAACTTAGCCTAATTCTCAGCACTGACCCTTACTTCATACCAGCTTACCAGCAAGCTCCAAACTTTAAACCAGGGCTAGTTCTTTTGCTCTCAGCAGTTCACAAGGACCATGCATGCTCTGGAAACCAGCCTTGTGAAGCTCAGGCTGAATCAGGCTGTGAGAGGAAACAAAATGCTGGTAAGTAAAGCCTACGGGAAAATAAAATTCACCTGCTGGACAGATGCAATGGGAACGCTGGAGAGCATGCTTCCAGCACAGCGGGAGTGAGGGACGTTTACAGATTTGTGTCAAAAGTCATTAGGAATAAGGTCAATAATACAGGCTGTAGGAATAACAGTGACTCTGTTTATGTGTAACGATTTCTGTTGTACAAAATGGCCCTTGGAAACAGCAGAAGTTGTACAGAAAGTGCAGCAGACTTTGTCAGTGGTGCAGCAGACAGGCTTGGTCCTTAGTGTTGCTACACCTACAGATTTCTACAGTTTAAAGGTCTTTTTTGAAACTTCTGCCATTGCCTTAAACATTCAAGTGCCTGTTTTGAAAACAAAAAGTGATGGAGAAGGCACCACTTTCTTTGGGTAATCTGTTCTAATCTTATTTGCACATGTTGTTAAAATAGTATTCATTGCTAATAAGGCTTTAACTCTTTCTTCTGTGTTATCCTTGTCTCAGCTAGATTAAACAGCTCTTAGCTTCCAGTGTTTTGTTCCTCTGATAATGCTCACATACTGTAATCAAGCCATCTCTCAAAGTAGGGATAAACCAAACAGGACCCTCTAAATCTCAGTCGTACCGAAACAGCTTGTAAGACAGGAACAAATGATGCACCAGAAATTCACGTTTGTCTCATGAAGAAAAAAGACAAAACATAAAATTGAACTTTTCCAACATTTTCACGTTTATTCAGAATTAAGAAAAAGTTCATATTTTATTGTTGTCGTTGTTATTATTATTATTGCTGCTACTACTGCTATTATTTTTGTGTTGTTAACCATGTAGACCAGTAGTTTCTTGATTGATCCTGTGTCACATTTTAACCCCAGCCATCAACTAAGCACCAGGCAGCTGCTTGCTTGCTCCTCCCACCTCTGGTGGGATGGGCAGGAGAATCAAAACCAAGTGAAACTTGTGGATTGAGGTGAGAACAGTTTAGTAATTGGAAAAAATATAATAACAACAAGAATAATAGCAATAATAATAATAGTAATGAAAAGAAAGATGACAAAAAGAGAATGAAATAAAACCCAGGAAAGACAAGTGATGCACGGTGTAATTGCTCACCATCTGCTGACCGATGCTCAGCCAGTCCTCAAGCAATGATCTCTCCCTCCTGGCCAATCCCCCCAGTTTATATACTATGCATGACGTCATATGGTATGGAATGTTCCTTTGGCCAGTTTGGGTCAGCTATCCTGGCTGTGTCCCCTCCCAGCTTCTTGTGCCCCTCCAGCCTTCTCGCTGGCAGAGCATGAATAGCTGAAAAATCCTTGACTTACTATAAACATTGCTTAGCAACAACTAAAACATCAGTGTGTTATCGACATCATTCTCACACTAAATCCAACACACAGCACTGCTCCAGCTACTAGGAAGAAAATTAACTCTATCCCAGCCAAAACCAGGACATCCTATCACCCAGAACTGCAATAGCTCATTCCAGAATAAACATATGCTAGAAAATATTATTCAGTCAGCAAATACTAATAATGGCATTTTCCAAATAAATGTTAGTTCATGATGTAGTGAAGTTGTACTTTAAAGAAATAAGATTGCTTTTTCCTAAATAACCTCATTTAAATTCTGCTTTCAGGCAAAGCTGTATTAATCCTTTGTTGTTGTTATGTGTTCAAAATTCTTAACAGAGGCGGAAGATTCCCATCAGTGCTTGGCACTGGCTCACAATACAGAGTCAGTGTAAACTTCAACTCTAACAGCCAGAAAATGAAAGGAGAATATTCCTAACAGGGCTACCGCTGTTCCCACCAGACAGGTAATGTCCCCTGTCCACTGAGGTGGCACAAAACGAGCAGAGGGGACCCGCGCAGTGGCCACTAGATTCTGCTAACAGCAGCCAAGTTTCAGGTAGCTCGTTAGCAGGGGAAAGGGGCTGGCCCAGGGAACTGGCTGCCGTACCCTCCATTTCCAGAGTGGAGGTGCACATCGCCATGCTTCCATTTCATGTTGTGGGAGGCTCCTTTCGGAAGTTTTGCTCCAAGATCCAGGTAATCTATTGTTCAGATTCAAGAGACATAATTAATTTTAAATTTAAGTAATTTTGACTTAAATTGATATAGCTTAAATGGCTTTCTGGAAACTTCTGACATTGTTT
>NW_010393488.1:0-25083 GCF_000710305.1 Buceros rhinoceros silvestris | reverse complement strand
GATTAAAGATATCCCAACATCTGTACTGAGAAAAACAAGGGTACTCATGCTTTTGGGAAGCACCATGAACTACACGCAACAAGGAAGCTACAGCAATTGCACTTGAGTAACACCTGCCTGAAGTAATTTTAACTTAAAGCTACAGGTGGGCCATGCTTTTACCTGGAAGCAATGTAAAGCACTAATTAGGCAGAGCTGCGGTAACAGCATTTGCCTTGTGTGGTAGCATACCTCATGTATGACCCATGGTCTTCAGCCAGCCCATGAAAGGAGAAACTGCGGGTGGTGGCTCATAGAGCTTCGGGGTGGGCTCGTAGTCAGAGCTTCCCTGCTGCCAGCCTGATGCTGCCTTCCCATTCCTGTTTTCCATTCCGTCCTGTCCCTGCCTCATGCTCCCATTAAGTATGGCAATTCGACCGACATGGCTGGAGTTCCAAATACCACTTTTTGTGAACCACTTTCCATTTTTCAAAGGATAGGTTTTCACAGGTCATTGCACCCAACAAGGCCAGCAAGGCGAAGCAAGCCTGGAAGCAGGTTCCTTGGCTGGGGCTGGTGAGTGTATGAGTGGCCACACTAGAGACCTGCCCACATGCACAGTAAAAGCTTAGGATCGCTGAGGAGAAACAAATAAACACAAAAATGAAACCAGGAAAATGTCAGAAAGGTAGTATACCTCTCATGGTCTGGTGATGGTTTGAGCCTTTCAGATGTCAGCTACTAGAAGAGGTGCTGGCTAGTGGGGATCACCCCATTCTCCACGATGGCTTTATCGGGCACAGCGGTTCGGTCATCAGTGCTGGGTATTCCCTCTTTCTCACCAGCCTCCAGGGATCCGAATGTACAGCCATGGAGTATCTGCTACACTCTGAAACAACGCAGACATCCAAGTTCATGATGGCACTAACCCACTCCTAGGACAGACAGACCACCTTATAAGTTCTACAGCACATAATGCTGTGCCTGGCCTTCATACAGGTACTTTTCAGCATTTCAGCTGCCTTTGGTGTCTGCGCTAAAACATCGATACGGAAATGGGATACAGGTTGTGTCACTATGTGTACTGCCACCATGGCAGCTGCTAGAGTGGCTTTTCCTCACAAAACCAGCAGGCCCGGTACCTCCACCCAGCTCCAGTTTGGATGACAGTAAAAAGAATGAGGCAAACCCAAAGAATGTGTAAATGAGCTACAGTGAACATGACTCTGATCTATGGCCCTGGTTAGGCAACTGCTTTTTTTGTACAAATGCAATCTGACAGCAGGGCTTTATCCCTGATCAACATCTGTGTAGCGGAGTGCTTGTGTATTTTTTTGACCTGGTGCTGGGATCCTGCAAGCTAAAAGTACGAACCACAGCCTTGCAGAGAACAATTATTTAAGGTCGACAGGCCACTAAGGATATCCTGAAACCTGCTCTGTGCAGATGAGAAAGCAAAATCCCTCTACTCAACCCAGGAAACATCCAGAGCTTGATTCAGTTGCCTAAACACAAGTGTGTCGTGCCATTGGAGACACCACTGGACACCTGAGATATTCTCCTAGATATAACACAGAACCTATGATACATGTTATTCTGAAGTGACACCTGAAGGGCAGGTCAGATACACTAGGTTACCCCAAAAGGCGCTGATGACATCCACCTGCTCGGCTGATGGGTGTTCATCTAGTAGCTGATCAGCTGCATCACTCTCCATTAATTGTGTTGACTAGGGGGCATGATTCAGTTGCCATCACGTAAATATGTGGAGCCAGTTGAAATGCTCTGGAATAGCTGCCTGAAATCACTGATTCAGATGAGTGTAGGTCTTCCTTGGGCTCTAGAAATGTTGACTGGAAGGGACCTCAAGAGGTCATCTGCTCTAGCTTGAACATTTCAAGCAACAATTCATGGTGACTCTCTCTTATTATCTGATGCTAGTGAAGCTAAGAGAGGAAGAGCTCTCCCTTGAACAATGGCATAGCAGCAGACAGACTGTGAAATGTGAAATGCAGCTCTTCTAGACCAGAGCACAGGGGCAGTATATGTTGACTAAACATTTTTTGATGATTTTTTGATTTGCTAAAAACAGATTTAGCTTAGGCATATCAGTGCTAACACTGCACCTACAACAACCACAAACTTGTCCTCCAACAAACTGCTGTCCTCCCTTCACCTTTGCCAGAAAGATTAAGGATTTATTCCATAATATTTTCTTCCCATACCTATTACTACCTCCTGGAGATGATGCCATGAACCCCATGGCTGCTGGAAATCTCCATGTCACCTATACTGTCAAAAAGGATAACAGCCGGTGCTGCAGACACCTAAGAACATAAAAATGGCCACACAGATAAGGCCAAAATCCATCTATCTGGTGCAATATTGCATCTCTGCTATGTGTCCAAAAGTGGATGCCTGGGGAAAAATTTGCAGAATGTAGAAAAATACAAACTAGTGTTTTTTTTCTCAGAATAAACGCTCAGTCTGCCTTTGCTGGTGGCCTGGGAACTTCCTGAGCCAGAGGAGATACTTCTGGATTTAATACTAACACAGTACTCTTCATGGACAGTTTCCACTTAAATCCATGCACATCTTGATACCTCTGATCCAGGTTGGTGAGCGCTGAGAAGTGTGATCTTGCAAGTCCCTGACAAACTACTCCAAGTAATCTCTTCATCGTTCTAGACGAACCTTGAACTAGGGCGCATACAGAGATGTTATGGCTCAAAGCTCTAGGAAAATGCAAGCAGTGGCATGTTCTGTGAACCCTACTTCATATCTATTCAATGACCATTCACAGCTACCGAGGTCAGAAAGAATCCATAGATCGCCTAATCTGATTTCCACTCTGAAAAATAACTATATCCAATTTTTATACCCATTATTTGGAGTGTGGAGTGAGCTTGCAGATTAAAACCCTTTTAACACAGGTTTTCCACCTGAGCTGAGTAAATTCGTGCTATAGTACTTGCTGGTGCAGCTAGTACACTCTAGGAGTCTGGGAGCTCTGCAGCTCACCCTGATGTAGAGACCGACTGAGCTGAGCTGAGCAGCTCTCCCGGCCCCACTGGTGACATGGATGACATTGCCACTGCCAGGAACGGGAGCCTGGAAAAGTAGCCCAAGTTTCACCTGCAAGGTGAACCAGAACACCTATGCATGATAAAATCAGCTCCCAGAATGAAACTCCCAGATATGAAACTGCCTGGAAGTTCATGTGTTTTTATGACTGGGTATCACGTCAGCCTGAAGTTTCAATCTCTACAGTCACTAACTTTTGAAAGACTGCTTTCCAAAAGGGTCTGTGAGTCATATCACTAGTTGAGAGAAACGCCAATCAAGAGGGATCAGCTGTAGAGTAATTAGATGCAGAATGTGAGCATTAGGTATGCACAGAAGTTACAAAACCTGAGAGGAGAATGTAAAATTGCACCTCCTGGGGAGCTGAATCTCTAGAAAACCTTGGTCAAACTACCCCAAATTTGGATCCCTTTCTTCTGCTTTCACAACAGATAACAGTTTTCAATAAAATTCAAATCAGCTTATGTATTTTTAAGTATCTAGACCCTTAAATATGCATTTGACTTTATTGTAACACAGAATCATGCAACTGAAAATTATTTGATGACTACATCTGGAAAATGCATGTATTTTAGTGGCTGATAACATCTGCAGTCACCTAGCAACATATTTGTGACAGTGACCTGGCAAACAGTTGCATGACATTTTTAACTGTTTAGCCACTGGGCTGAACAGGTTTTTCCCATTTCAGTCAGACCCAGTATTAGATTGCACATCAGGGAAGAAAGGAATTAGGCATATAAATGGACCGAGAGTGAGTATTACAATATTAGAAAAGGCGTTGTGGTTAGGGAAAAGTATTCCTTAAAACATAGACTTCAGTTTTGCATGCATTTTTTGCATGTGCCTTAGAGAACAGTATTTATTGCTTGTATTTTAGCTAAATAATATGAACATAAAGCATATTAACATGTTACCTAATCTATTAATAAATAACAATTAATACTATGGATACAGTGTGTGGCTCTTTTTGCATGCCTTTATGCTGCATCCCTTCAGCCTTTCATATAGCACACAGAATAAATTAAATGACACCTGGAAACAGGCAGATGAAAAATTCACAAATTGTCATACCTTCTGAGGCTTAGCTATACCGGGTCTGTGCCTTTCATCCTAAACAGGGAAACAACCTTTCAGTTATATACATCATGATTTCCAGCTTTTTATGGCCTGTGAGTTTGCTTCTTCATAGCCTTGCTACGTGAGCTCAGCAGCATCAGAGATAAAACTTCCATAAGCACATTGTTTCTCTGACCTGCTGACAATACACAACATCTCCTGCACTGTTTCAGTTCAGCTCCTATGCAGCTGTACCACTGAACAGATACGTCCACCAGCTTACTAGGTAGGGTAGCATTCAGCTCTCCCCAAACTAGACACCAACACTGGTCATCCAACTCGTGCTCCGTATTGATTAAACTTCCACTGATTGGAATGAGTTAAGACACTTGTGGGGTCCTTAGCGAAGAAGAAAGAATAATGAAGGCTGAATCATGCATGGATAATGAATTCATATCACTCCCATTTTCCCTTTTAGGTTTTATACAACATACAAAAGGGAAACGTCCCTTCCAGGTCAATGTCTTAAACTCGTTAAACCATGAGTTCCAAGTTGGCTCAGTGCACCTATCAACCCACTGTAATTTGTGCATGAATGTTCATTCCTTGTTGGAAGGGGAAGTCACCCATGAAAATTCATGAATGAACATGTAGAGATTGCAAGGTGAAAAACTACCCCCAAAATCTACCTCACTACTTAGTGGCAGTGAATGTAAAGCAGAGGTGGGTAGTTGAGATGTTCTAGAAACCATTCCAAGAAATTTGGATGGACCTTCCCAGAGGAAGGATTTTAATCCAATGAGGATTTGGATTAAAAAAAAAAAGGTTTGTTTCTGAATGGCAGGTAATTCCATTGGCTAAAACTCTCCTCTCGTAATGTAACTGATCCAGTGCCTGTACTTTCTAGACTTAGAAAGACCAGGTTTAATTTTGGTTCAGCCTTGTATTGCATGTAAAAAAGTATAAACGGGGATGGGTATCCTGAATCTGTGCAGAGGAATCAGCGCCTTGTTAAGGCATTAGGTGGGCACTGGATGGGAGATCACAGCACTCAGTGAACAGGCAGCAGCACACACTCTGGGTACTCCCTGAAAGCCGTCACCACTTAATAGCCATGTCATTTCTTTTTACAACCATGCTGTTGCTGAAATGCCCCTAAAACTACCTGACAGTGGTGAGGCAGCTCGCGTCATTTGATTGTCCTCATTACACTATTCTAAGTGTCTCACTAGTGTCTTCTACTTCCCTGTTGCTATCAGCTGGGCCATGGTATTCTCTTCCCTCTGGAAGTTTGTTGTCGCAGGAACTAACGTTTGGGACAAATATTCTGTCTTGCACAATAGAACCTTGAGCTTTGAGTGAAATCTCTGGATACTGTGGCTTATTGTCTAAGAACATAAACAGCCTGCAGATGCCCGGACAAAGTCTTCCCATGGTTAAGAACAAACTATACAGGATCTGTGAATACGCAGGACATGCGCTGCTGGTGTTCATTGACATTTTTAGCTGAATTTATCAAAAAGATAGCAAATCTTTACCCAATAAAGCTCAAATTCACCTAGAAGAGAGGCTTATTGCCCTTCTCCAAAATGAAGAAATTGATGAGGAGGACATTCCAGACAAATCCTCTGCAATTTTGGTGTTTCCTATGCGCATATCTTGACCTTTCTAGCAACTACCTCTCCTACTTCCACCCCACCACAACCCTTCCCTCCTCCAGGACCACTTACATATTTTCAGGTGTGTATCTGCCATAGCAGCTTTCGCTTATCCATTTGCCGAAACCTCTGTGAGGATTCCTTGGGATCCTCTCGCAAACAGCGCAATGCAAGGGCTTCCAGCATTCCTCCCCCCACAGCAGGCCTGGGCCACAGCTCTTTGGTAGAGCCATACCCCAGTGTGATTCATGAAAAGATGTTTTGGAGTGCTACTGTTACATCAGCGAGCCACAAGCGACGGAGCTGCCTCAGCACTCAGAGCAGGCAGCGGCACGTGGGCTTGCCCACACGCTCTGTGCCAGGAGCACAACCTGGCCGCACGTCAGAAGCTTTGCAGAAGTGACAGGTGACATCCTGCAGGGCCGTGACTCTGAAAGGACATGGTACCAAACAATGCCACAGTTATTAGGCATTAATACTACCAGTAGTACGGGTAGTACTACTTGTAATACCAGTCATATGTCCTACTCAGCAGTGTTGAGTGTGGCCCCACTCTGAGCCACCTTGATGGCGTGGTTCCTCCCTCTTATGCTCCCTGTGGGAACATAAAAGCTGTTTCCCTCCAACCCTTCCTGCTGCCCGACAAACAGCATTCCTCCCTTTCTTTAACACACAGGAGGAATCAGATGAGCCCAAAATGGTCCTGGGTCAGGATGGCTGATAGAAGTGGAGAGGGCCAGAAGGTGAGCAGTTCCTCCTGTTCCCTGCGACATCCTGTACTATGGCTTCCCATGACGAAATTGCGAAGGAATAAACTCTATGTTTCAGCAAGATGAGATTAGCCGATGAATGGAGGGTTTAGTGAGGAAAGAGAGCTTTCCACCTACACCCTCAGCCCCAAAGGCTTACTAGCATCTACCACTATTAGTATGCCTATAAATAAAGATGCGTGAACATAGAGCTGCAACAGCACAGCAACTGTGGAGTGCTACCAAGTTCAACCAAAAAGCAGGATAAGCACAAGCACAGTGACAGTGCAACTATGTCCCTGTTCTTCAGAGCACAAGCAGAGCTAACGTGTGAGTGGACAAAATACACGTGCCCCAAGCCTGCTCTTGGTTCAGTTCTGCAGAGGATTTTATATATGTCTAGGTGAACTGGAGCAAAACCAGAGCCAAACCCCCCCAGAAGTGGACATTCCCAAACTCTGAGAAGTCCAGATGAATTTGCCCAACCAGAAATTCCAAATCCAATCTTCTGTGAATTTTGGATCTGGAGATCAAGTCAGAGCTGCACTTCATGGTTTGGTCCCATCTTTAATATACAGTGAAAAAAATATGTCAGTCCTTAAAGCAATTCCTTTTGTCTTGCATGACTGCCCTTCTGATTTCAGGACTTCAGTGATGACTAAAGACATGGTTGTTACTGACTTGACCTCTCCCAGCGGAGGCATCTTGTTACCTACATATTTCTTTGGGAGGCAATTATTTTCTTCCTGATTCTGAGGTTTGCAATTTTGGAGCTGGTGCTTTCTTTAAAGCTCCCACAAACCTCTCAGGAACCTCTCCAGGCAGAAGCAAGTGTTATCTCAAAGGGGTTCTGAGGCTTTTATTGCATCCTGACTTCACTTCTGTAATTTGTTATTTGCTGATCTGCCTTGCCATTTCCCTGAGGCGTTGCTGCTCACATTGAACTTCACTGCTGAAATCTGGATTTCTGAGTATTTTCCTTCTTTCCTGAGAGAACCTCTCCGATTCCATCCTGGTAAAGGAGTAGTTTCAGGCTCAAATTATTTTTCTACTTACCAGCTTTCAATAGGTCCTTTCTGCATCTCATTTTCTTTTCCTGTTACTTCATATGCTGTGTCTCATCTAGTAATGATGACAGCCTCCTTCTCCTGAGCTGCTTTTCATCTCCTTCTACTTTCAGAATCAATTTTGTTGGTAGACATCTGGAAAACTGCCAAAGCCCCATACTGTGTGCAGGCCTTGCAGTGACTGAGTGCCCTCGCTTACCAGTTCAGGCTACCCAACACAGAACTTGGTAAAGAGGGGGATTAACCAGGACTGGTTCCAGCCTCTCCTTCAATTCTTCTGACAGGTTCTTTCCCGCCGTTCTCTCTTTGCCTGTGATGCACCCCTGTACAAAAGCCAAGCACATGGCTTATTTGCCACGCGACCGGTATGACGGACAATTTCTGCTTCAGTTGTCTCCAAAGGCACAGACATATATAATGGCTGTGAGAGATAGACTGTGAAAGGTACAAATGCCAAGTTCATCAAATGGATTCTCTAGCAACAGTTGGAGAACCTTAGAAGCTTCATTTGGGGAGACAATACTTTCGTAAAGATAGCTGCTGTGTTGCATACTGAGATTTACTGCAAGTTTAGAAATCCCTTTAAAAGACTTTAGGCTCCTGTGTAAGCTGCGTGCATAAGGTCAAAGCCTGCCCCCAGTTCCACCTGCTTTGTGCAGGTCTTCAGACTGCAAAGGGAAAAGAGCATTTACCTTGGCTTCACGAGGGGAATAGTCAGGTGGCATAAAACTGGTGTTTCTTGCCTCAGCATCCCTGCCACGCTGAGAAGATGGGTGCATTTGGTGGTGACCTTTGGCTGGGAGGATCTCCAGTGACTAAGGCTATTCTGCAACTTCTTCTGCTCTGCTCCTAGGGTTGAATGGTGATGGGAAATCAGCTGTCCTACTTTTGAGCTTGCCGAATTCATACCAGCAGTGCTTACGGATGATTTAGCTTCTGGAAGGCATTCAAACAGTCCAGATATGTCTGCTCTCACACATCTTCACCTGAGAACCAAAGTAACTCTGCTGGGACGAAGCCAGACCCACACTACCCCTGTTGAACAACTTGGGGCATGTGAGCTCGCCCACTGCAACCCAGCAGGATGCCCCCAGCCTCTGGCACCAGCACTAGGCACGCATTCTAGACTGCTGAGCATGGTATAAAACCTAAATGGAGACAGTGGAAAGGATCAGGAAATCCCAGGATGCCATTCCTTAAGCAGGCACATCCACACCACTCTTTAAAGAGGCCTTGAAGGGTTTCCAGCCGCTGACTAGAAATGGGACTCTGGGTAGTCAGACCTGCCATCTGCTCCAGCTTGCTAGAATGCTAAATATGAACATTTGGAAACCACAACAGTTTGCTTCTAACTCTACCAGCATCTGCTTCCTAAGCACAGATCAAAACCACCCGGACCATTGACTGTGCCTCCCCAGTGCAAACCCATTTGGCACTTTCTCCACGCTTGGTTGTGCCTTCATGCATGCACAAGCCTACACCCTCCCTCAGGACTGCACAGGCATCTACCTCTGCCTGATTTGTTTTGTCTCCACCTCCTGATAAACCTTTCTTGCCTCTCCCTTTCCTCGCAGAATCCCAGACACCTGATTTCATCCCTCCTGTCTCATCCTTCTTGCCAGCACTGTTGAGTTCTGCCTTTTCCCACACTCGCTCCACAAATGCAGGGGCAGCCTGTCCATGGAGACTGCACTGAGCCCATTTCCAGATCACTGACCTAAAGGCACAGGCAGGGTCATCTCTTCTGCTGCTCCCTGAGAAAAGTGAGGACCACAGCATGCCACAAGCATCTACCCTGGCATGCCCTGACAGACAAGCAGAGAAACTATGTGAGGCGATCATTCTGCACCAGGCAGCTGGCAGGATTCCTTAGCTCTGTTTCCAGATTTTGTAACATTTGGATGGCTTTGTGAAGACAATGAAAGTCCGATTTCAAAAGCTGACTGGGTTCCGCAGGAAAACTCTTTTAAAATTCGCTCTTTCTTCACATGGAAGCAAAATACAACAATGAATGGTAAAAGGCACATGCAATAGCCTTTGCAGCTTTGCCTTGATGACAGCAATGAGACAATCCATTTTTATTAATATTTTCAATTTTTAGCACTTATGCATAATATTTTAAAAATATGTAGGTCAGATCCATGTCTCAAAGGTAGGAACAGATTTTCTACTATTTTCGATGAAACTAAAGTTCAATGCATTATTACTGGTGTACCAGTAGCCTCCAATTCGTACCCAGCATTAGCATTGCTAATAGTTTTACGGTGAATGTTTTGATCTATAAAAGGACTTTTACATTCAACTTCCTACCAGATTATGACATTTTAAAATGTTTCTAGCTGACATATGTACAGATAAGACCTCAAAAGTGTGAACCCTCAGTATTTTAATGCAGAATATAAAAAACAACTCAAAGGTAATATTTTCATATTTCTCTGCTTAACCCAGTTTTGGCTTATTTAGAGGTTACATGCACAATTTTTGAAAACCTGTATTTGGCAGGAGATCTGATCTTAGTTGTGAACAATTGTGTCGATTATTCTAACACCAAAAGGTTATCGGTCATTAGCTCAGACTTCTTTAGCTGATTCCCATTTTTATTTCACTGATTGCTGATACAAACAGCCTTGACGACATATTGGTAGTATCCTAAATTTTAGGCAGGTATCTGCCATTCTCCCCAGAAAACAGGCTGTTCAAGAATCTTGCCCCCAACTTTGTTTCCCTTTTGCCTCTAGAAGCCACTTGCGCAGCAGTCATCTGCACTTGGTACCTACAGTACCAGGTCGTCCTTGTGTGCTCTGAGCCAGGCAAGACCTTGGAGGGGTCTGACCCAGGCTTACACGTCTTAAAGCAGATTACTAATTCCAACTACCAACCAAGAAAGCAAACAAGAAATGCAGCCCCTTGTAATGCTGGAGCTTTTACACCTATTTATGGACCATCTGTTGCTCAGGGTTGTGCCTACAAGTACAAAGTAGCATTTAATTTGAACGGGCCCGGAAAAGCAGAGCAGAGGGATAGTGAAGCAGCGGAGGAGAACACAGGAATTGTTTTTTGCAGTGTGATGCAATAGCGACTTGATATCTTACTGCACTTATTCATTCATTCATTCATTCATTCATTTATTCACTGTAAGGGGAATTTTTCAGCCGTCTTTCCCTTCCTGTCTGCAGTGTGAGCCACAGCACTGTTCTGCAGCCATCTAACGAAAGCTACACAGATCTCACCATGGAGACCCATTTAAATAGAGAAGTCACAGGACAGTTGCCGTTTGTGTGCCTGAATGGAAGTCTATTGTGGTTTTCTTTTTTTTTTGTCCAATGAAACAGAACAAACCCTTCTTTTTCTTTGTTTATATGAGGTGAAAAAACATACTGGTACTGACTTTCAGATGAAAGCTCTTAGTGGTAGTCAGTTCCTGGTCACTTTGAGAACATCTGGGAGTACAGAGACAGCCAGTCCATCCGTCCTGCTCCTACACCGAGGCAACACACCTGTGATGTTGAACACCCTTCTCATTTCCTTTGTCTGATTACACCTCATCCTGTGGTGGTCACAGACTGTTTCTTTTCTACACTCACCTCCATCCAGAACAAACAGCAACCTCTGGGCAGAATCCAAATACCAATTTTTTGTATATAATGCATGAAAATTAATATGGGTATTTTTATAGCTGAAGTCTTGAATCAAACCTCAGACGACCGCAGCCTTGTCTCAGAGGATGTCTCTCTGCACTTTGGCTTTTTGTCTCTATTTGTAATGAGTTTTGCCACAGTGTCCTTGTCAGAAACGAGGTGCTCCTCGTGTTTGTGTTCTATAAACATAAAAGCAACAGACAGTTCTTGCTTCATTAAGTTCACATACTCAGAAATACTTTCTGAGAAAAAACCCTCAAAATTAAGGAGACGAAAAGGAAAAAAATACGAGGATGCATAAATGCATTTTCGGTAACACCTGAGCAGACGTATTCTCTGCACAGCCTTCTGCACAAGTCAGCGCACAATGCAGGGCCGTGGTTCTTCCCGCGAGCTACCTGTGCCCTGCCTCTCAGCACGACAGCTTAGCCTGCTGGTACCCCAGCACCCCCAGACTGCTTCTGGTGTTGAGCCAGCGCCGGCGCCCCTACACAAGGTGCACTGGCTTTGTTCACCTCTTTGGAGGGGGCACGCTTACTCAGGGTGGATCTGAAGCCTACTTCCTCGCATGCAACTTCAGCTCATTTTCAGACCTGATTTTTAGAAGGATGCTAAAGCACTTTCTCAATGTTAGCATCAATTTGTTATCTATTATCTTAAAGGCTACTAAAATAAGTCTTGTTTTGGGTCACATCTTAAAGGACACTAAGATCCGCCCAGCTTAAGACTTCAAGGTAGGTACCTGACAGGCAACCACGTGTGAATCAGATGTCCAAGCTTTTATTACAGTCAGTGGAATACAGAGATCTGCACACCTCACCCTAAAGCAGACCTCTTGGCACACCAACTAATGGTGTAAGCTTCAACATCTGGTGCCAGCTTCACCTGTGGTATCCAAGACATCTATGCAGAACTGCCAAATATGAAACGTGACCTTCCTCCTTCCAAAGTAGCAGTCAGAAGCTGGGGCCTATGGCAGAACACCTCAAAGGGCAGTCAAATGTATGTGGGCACCTGAATCAGTGAGCTGGGTTCCACTGCAGGTTTCACTGCCTGTGATGGGAGTTCGGATGTATCTCACACATAGACATTTAAACCATGAGATAAATGCCACCCTGAATGCCACATAGGAAGAGGACTGTCTGTCAATTTATTTCCTTCCCAAAGGGTGGGAAGTTTGACTCCAAGATCCAAATGAGCTTCTTCCCAGAACATCCTTCTTCCCAGAGGATATCATGGGACTCACCCAGCTCTTCATGGCTTTCTGTACCTCCAAGCAGTATCCAGCCTGCCTTTAGCCCCTGCACTGACATGGTTTTGTATACTGTTAGAATTAATTTAAGTCTAATGTAAGCCGCTGGAAAGGAACAGTGTTTATCCAGGACTCAGTGCCTCTCAGGCTTTCTCATTATTTACATAATGTTTATATTGCTTAGTGGTGCCAATCAGGGTAAGTATTTATTGCTGCAGGGTGTTTACTGCTCCATATCTGAATATAGCTTCTGCCTTGAAGAGCTTGCAATTTAATTATAAAACAAGATGCCAGCAGTTTAAAAGAAGAGAGAAAGTTAACGAGCAAAAGAGGTAACAGTACCAGTCATAAAGTCTGGAGGAGCAAAATATTCTTTAATCCTACTCTGTTTATTTATAAAAATTATATGCTTTTAAATTTAAAAAAAAAACACCCAGCATGCTTCATTTCTCTTTTTCCCCTTCCTTGTTCTCAATGCCATTTCTGTTTCTCAGTAGAAGCACTGCACTTCAAATAATTTTAAGTTTCCATTTAATCCTAATTAAGATTCTTCCTCGTGTATGTAACTTCCATCTACTTACATACCATTGGTTCAGGTGTGTCTCTCACAACTTGGGGCTGGATTATCAGCAGGGATATACAAGGCCTTTTTGTCTGTGGTGCTCTGTGAAGTGAGGCAGTCACGTTCATCCATTTTGCCTCAGTTCCTCTTGATTCATTTGCCTCCAGGCTGGACTGTGTATCAACATGTAGGTTTCCTAAAGGCCTCTCAGCAAGACCTCCTCTGGATTTCCTGGGACCATCAGTCCTGCTGTGCCATCTTGGGATACCACCCACCATTATCCCACACACTCCTCCCCAGTGAGTTCCAACTCATCTCTATCTGCAACTCAAGTCACTTCATAGGATCCAAGAACATGCTTCCTCGGACACAAGACTACTTTTAACATTCATTTAAAATGATAATTTGCATTCTCTCTGCAGGATACTGCACACTTCTTACTCAATTTTATGAAAATCCAAAACCTATGACCACAAATATTATCTATATTACAGCAGACACCCAAATGTACTACTATTCTGCAACATACAGAAGAGGTGCTAGAAGTGCAAAAGGCATTACAGGCAGCATTAAGATTTTTTAAAAATCACTGTATACTGAAAATCAGGGTTTCAATGTACGCTACAAACGTTTGCAGAGTTCGTGTTCCATTCAGATTTCACAGCCATGCTCTCGGAGCTCTCCTCTCTCCACACACAGAATAGGCACAGAAGGTTGGAGTAAACACTTTGCTTCTGTGCCAGAAAGCTGCTTGTGAAGAAAACGTCTCTTAGATGTGCAGGTCAGATAGCATTTGTATCATGTGGACTCATCTCTTTGCTACCAGGCACTGGCCTTTGCCAGGGAGCCTGGCAGTAAGGCAGAATATGCACAAATTTGTCCAGTGAACACTAAACCACCCACACATTTCACAGAAGCCACCGGGTACGCTCCCAGCCCCACAGACCTAACTCAGAACCGACCTAGAAATAAACAGCCCAAACATGTATTTTTCACTACCAGGTAGTTCTCATGGTGATTTTATCCATCTAAAGTAATAACAAAAGGATGAATTATACTAAGTTTGTGTCCAAAGCCTGTGTTAGCTGATCATGCCAGTAACAACAATCATAGCTGCCTGCCACCAGGAGAGAAAAGCTATGTTATTTCCCTGACACGTTGAATTCTCCGTGTTGCATTTAGCTTACTAAACAGCCAGCTGGAGCTTGCTATTCATACTTGCTATAGTGTAAGCTGGTTTTGCTTTTGCTTTTAAAACAGATTTCTATTTCCTCTCCTGCACTGGAGGGAAAGTTAGAATTGAGATTGCACAAAAACTCTGCATAAACGGCAGTGTCTTTATATGCACCTTGAGGAGCACAGTGATTTCCGCACTGACCTAAGTATACCATGTTGTGGTTTAACACCAGCCAGCAACTAAGCCCCACGCAGCTGCTCACTCACCCCTCAGAGGGATGAGGGAGAGAATTGGGAGAATAAAATTGAGAAAACTCATGGTTTGAGATAAAGCCAGTTTAATAGGTAAGGCAAAAGCCGTGCGTGGCAGCAAAGCAAAGCAAGGAATTCTTTCACCAGTTCCCATGGGCAGGCCGGTGTTCAGCCATCTCCCGGAGAGCTGGGCTCCGTCAGGCATAACGATTATTTGGGAGCCACGACCACTCCAAACACCCTCCCCTTCTTTCTTCTTCCCTCCCAGCTTTATGTTCTAAGCATGATGTCAGACGTTCCGAGATGTCCCTTCGGTCAGTTGGAGTCAGCTGGCGCAGCTGTGTCCCCTCCCAACAACTTGTGCACCCCCAGCCTGCTCACTGGTGAAACAGCAGAGAAACAGAAAGGGCCTTGACTCCCTGTGAGCGCTGCTCAGCAGAAACAGAAACGTCCCGGAATGATCAACACTGTTTCCAGCACAGACCCAAACCACAGGCCCATACGAGCTATTATGAAGAAGATTACCCCAGCCAAAGCCAGCACAACCCAGTTTAGATGTCTAAGACATGTCTATAGGTTACAATGAGACATCCGTAGCAGTCATCATTTGTGGGGCTTCCCTCTGCTCCTTTTACAAGTCATTCCACTCCCAAAGTCTGCCAGGCAGGATCCAGTCAGGTGGCCACAGCTCTCAGCTTGGTACACCCAGGCAGAAGTATTTTCATCCAGGTATGTATTTTTGGACATACTATAGTTCAATTTTGACTTATCTTGATGCACTGGATTGGAAACTGTGGTGATACAGAAACTCACTCTCTTATAAGCAGATCAGATGTCCTTGTTTCATGAGCAGCAATGACTGTCAGGACAGTCTGGGCATCAGCATAGCTTCAGCTCCAGAATTAATCCATTGCCACCAAGTGCTTGACCCTGCCTAACCTGTGGATGATTTAAAAACCCACATTTCTCAGCCTGGGTGATTCCATTAGCCAGACAGGAGCTACAAACACTAATCAAACAGCGAACATTCCTTTCTGCCTGTTTGGAGCCATGCACCCTGATAAAGCATGACAGAGACTTATCAGAGAGAAATAAGGCATGGATTAAAGAAAGGACCCATCAATGTGACTGAAAAAACCCTCAAGATCCTAGGAAGGCAGAAACTTCTAGACTGGGAGAAATATAGCAAGTTGTCAAGTAAACCAGCTGCCATTAAGTGTTACCATCACAGTCTGGAAGAGGAGAGGGTTGGTGTTGATGCTTGGCATCATGGTTGAGTCAAGGAAGCACTAGGAAGACAGGAGGGAAAAACTCTGACCCCCTTCATCCTTAGAGATAGTTGCTTTAGGAAGAGCTCTCTTCAAGAGTCTTTAAAACAGCCAGCAGCCTGAGCAGAAGGCTCTGTTGTAGATGAGGAAACAGATCAGTCAGATTTTTTTATGAGAGCAAGAGCAATTTATACAGGAAAATGCTTCCTCTGAAAAATATCCCGAGGATCGAGCCCCTCTGGTTAGAAACACATTTGAGATGCCAAGACCAATACCTGAAGCTTAAAGTGAGAAGAAAGCACTGTGACTTCTCAAGTAAGATTTAACTGCATATTTTTCTGAGTATTAGAATACAACAGGTGTGGAAACCCTCTTACTGGAATCTTTCTGCTGGTTGAAAACCAGAAATGAACCCTCATGTAATGAAAAAGGGCTCTGCAACAGGGAAAAGGAGTCATAAGGCCATATTGAACAGATCATCTCGAAAATTTCTAGGACTCAGCAGCACGAAGTGATTTTTTTACAGGCCTCCAGAGAGTAATCATTTTTCTCCGACAGAGGGGAAGAAGTGCATGGAACAGACATGACTTTACAGAGCAGCAACAGCTAGAGGTCTTTTCTTGTGGAATTACTGTTTCTTTCCCTGAGGGCTTGCTTTTTCAGAGAACCCAGTTAGAGTGTGTGTATGTCATACGTTATCTGTAAATTATGGGTATAAAATATCTGAAGACAGAGCAGCAAAGGTTTCTTTACCATAGTGTGACAGATGCATCCGCCCTGACACAGACCTAACAGCTACCAGGTCCTGCCAAAGACCCGATAAAGATCAGGGCTTCAGGCCATTAGAACTCGATTACTTTGTTTCAGCTGCTTTGGTGCTTGCTCCCAGCTCACGACAAACACCACAGGCCAGACTCTGACTAGGGAACAAATGGAGGGAGAACCAAATTTGAGTAGGCTGGGTTCTCTCCTCAGAGCAGTAGGTTCACAGCTGGGGACTCTCCTCTTGGATCTGGATGCTGCCCAAGGAAACTTCTCAGGATTGAGTGGGCCCTCACCTCTCTTTTGACAAGTAAATATTTCTTCTGGATGTATTCTTCAGGGAGCTCTCACTCTCTTTTGGGTGAGATGCCCCATGCCTAGAAAGGTTCCAGATCAGGTTGGATGGGGCTCTGCGCAACCAGATCTGGTTGAAGATGTCCGTCCTCACCGCACGGCAGACGGATTAGCTGACCTTTGGAGGTCTCTTCCAACCCAAACCATTTGGTGATCTTGAGAGTGACTCCCTTTCTGGGTACCCTTGAGTGGGGGGTTTTCCCTTTTATGAGTGAGTGAGTGCATGCACATTTTGGGTCAGCTTTCTAAAAAAGAATATTTACAAAACTTTGGAATTAGTTGTGTAGAAGTATATTCCTGCCTGACATCTGAACTTGTGCTTTACTTGGTCTGTCGAAATGCCTGTTCATTTTTGTTTGTAATAAATCCACATTTTGGGTAGCTATTGCCATCTCTTCTGTGGGTGCCTCTGCGACACAGCGCAAGACATAAAGCCACTCTGCCCCTCCACCCTAGATGACAAGGGTAGGGATCTTAAGAAGGAGCTCAGAGACAACCAGTTCTTGCTCTGTCCCTTTTTTCCCCTCTTTCCTTAGAGTTATAAGGAACTTGGAGTTGGTTTATCAGAGGGCAGACCCACCCAGAGGCTAGTGGGTACCTCTGGACCAAAAAAACCCTGCCTATCTTGAAATATATGTGCAAGTGCAGGTAAAATTCATGGTAAAATTAATTAAATTAATTAATTAATTAAAAGTATCCAAGAATGACCTGCAGATTTTCAGGACTGGCTGTTACCGATTCCCATTGGCTACAGACCCTGCTTTCAAGTGATTTGTATTTGTGATGCATAAGCCGCCACTGTCTATCTTTATTAATATCGCAGAGTACTGGTGATCTACACCAGAATTAGTTTTTAGACATTTCAGCACGTAAAGAATGACACCTTTTTTTGACTTATCTAATAATCACCTTGAGCTCTGCAGCTTCAGGAGCAGAAAGGCTACAATTCAAAAGGATATGTGAAAAGAAACAAACCAGAAAGGCCTCCAGTCCTGACTTGTGAATACAACTGGGGTTTTCCTGCCACCTTTGCTGCTATCCTCCCTAATCACCTCTTCTAGCAAAAGCGATTTTTGCGTCACTAAGAAAGATGTAACCTCATAATCCAGCTGTAAGGTGTAAAACACTCAGAAGAATCCTTTCTGCTGGATATGTTTCATTATAAGCTGTAATGTGGATCAGTTCTTGAAACTGTTAAAAAAAAGGTCAAAGCCACGAACGATCAACTTAGGGGATGCTGAAATTAATGTCAGGCACTGCACATCCAGTACTTTGAAAAAGGATACATGGTCTCCTTGTTTTTGCAGTTCCTCTGTTCTTGGCATGGCCTGTCCAGACCCTTCCCAAGTACGTCAGCTGCCGCTGGTCTCAAAGGACTGTGGGAGCAGTTGGGAATCACTAGCACTGAAAGGGCATTTTGGATACACGTCTTTCTACCCTGAGCCACAAGGACCCTAAAAATCAGTAGCGTCAGAGGGATCACTGTGCCCTTAGGAACTCCTGAAGAAAAGGGCTGTCCTGCATGCTGACATTAAAGCAACATTTAGACCCTGCGACAAGCCCACAGTATTTCAAAGAATATTAAAAACTAGTAATAAGTCACTGGTTTATGACATTTGGAACACTAAACTGTGTCTGAATTTCTTGCACATTTACCACAGTCTTGATCAAGTGCTCTTTATTATAAACCTGAAACTTTTAGCCCCTTCATACAGAAAACCTGTCTTGTAGCCAACACATACATGAAATGGCAGTTTGCAGCAATCCTCTTCTGTGGAGAGGAAAGGAGGAGGAGGAGAACTGCGGAGCTGTGGAGCTGAAGCAGCACCACTCGGACCGTGCAGGTTACACAAGCAATCCTGACTGAAGAGTGAAGGACCATGTTCCTCTTCCCTTCCCCTCTCAGTACAGTCTTGCCTATCTGCTAGCAAACAAGACTGCACTGTCACCATGCTGCAAGTACGACCTCTTAGAAATACCGGTTCAACTCCTACATCTCTGTGTAGACAGAGCCTGGCTTCATAATCCACCCATAAATCAACTTAATGGGAAAAAAACCTCCTTCTGCCCTACACCAATACAGACACTTGTGTATAAATACAGGTGTGAGTAGGATGCACAGCTAGCACAAATTTAATGATGTGCCCATCAATTTCTGTAAAAGACAAGGTGAGGACTCCCCATTTCCCTGTCCTTCAACACTGCAGAGTCATTTGCACAAACCAGAATGGAGTATCTCAATAACCAATTAACTCTACGGTTTCCAATTCAAATGAACGCTCAAGCAAAGGGAGCAGAGGATCTGCTAACTCTTCATCACTAAGTTTTGCCATTTTCAGATGTGCTTCTTTATCCATTGAGGTATCTGTGCCCATGAATAAGAGCTGAAGGATCTTCATTATCACTATAACTGAATAGATACACTTCTGATTAATTGTCTTTTAAAAAACTCTGCATTTCTGTGTCACAGAGAGGTATCTGATGCAGAATTAAAGCAGAAAACCTCATTTCTCCAAATAAATTGAAATTTTAGGAGCTCTGTGATTTAAATTGTATTCTACATTAATAACACAGGCCATAATATTTAGCGATATGACCAATGCTAGATTCAGGGAAAAGTCCTGCTTTATAACCACATTTTTTGTAATTAATGCTTCATTTGTCCTGAATAAACTTCAAAAAAGAGACACTTTGGTCTTTTTGTAAGTAATACTCCGTTACGACGGACAGGTCATATTAATATCTATCACATCTATCATCTCAGAAAGTCTATCTGACGCTAAATTGACTAATGGCCAAACAAAATGTTAATTTCAGTTGAGAAGGACAGAAACATTTTATATCTGTAGCTTTGCAAATCATTCAGCCAGTGACCTGAAATTTTTCTTGCAATTTTCTTCACAGATCTCCAACATAACTGCGAATGAGAGAATCAAAATTGCACCCAAAAGCAAACAAACCAAACCAAACCAAAAAACAAAACAAAACAGAAAATCTTTTAATAATCTACGAGAACAAGAGCAAGAAATACAATTAAAGATACTCATGTCTGAAATGGGAAGTTTGGGGAATTAAAATATATGCATACATGGTCCTCACCAAGTCATAGTACAGGGCTCAAGAAGACAGAAATACAAAATTACGATCGCTTTTCAGAGCGGACACAACTTTTGCACAGGACCAATTACGACACTGAGCTCAAACATCCTCGTGCCTTAGTTTGCCACCTGTTGATTGGGAATAAATACACCCAGCGAGTTTATTTGTAACCACACAGTGGTTACAATGATATTTAATGAATGTTGTGAAGCGCTCAGAAACAATAGCGATGGAATAATGAAAACAAGTACAAAGGCAGAAAACTGCTAACACGCTTTACTGAAAAGAAAATCTGAGCTGATTTCAGATCCCTTCAGAAAATTCTTACCCAGCCACCAAATTTATATAAATTACACAATTTCTCATTAAGGTTTAACTAGCTTTTAAAATGGATTCAAGTTAAAGAAACAATTATTGTCACAGATGAACAATAACGAAATTGAAGACAGCGTATTGCTCAAATCTGGAATGTGAGAGACCTGGTTTCAAGTCCTGGCTCTGTTACAGACCTTCTACACAGACCTGCAGGCCTGAACACTAGTCAGTTTGGTGGCAGTGTGAAGTCCACGAAACAGAATGGTACTTTTCAGACTTGTGATTATGCCCAATTAACAGTAATTATTACTGTTAAACCACCTGAAAGTTTGTCATCAGCTGCTGTTAATGATGGTTTTAATATTTATGGTACCATTACAGCTTAGACTTTTTTTACATTGTGTTAATGAAAGCCAAGGATTAACGATGGCTACAACCTTGTTTTGAAGTGGTCTTTGTGTCCTAAAGAAATACGACTAAACTGCAAAGGGACAAGGCTAGGGAAAAATCTGCTAAGTGTGGTTTTGTTTGAACCAGTTCTAGAGCAGCGCTTTACAAGGTTTGTCATCAAACATAGCAACTGATCCAAGAAAGTCGGAAAGTGCACGTGTTCATGCTGCCAGCCACGCACGTTGGTGCTCAGCTGCCCTCTCAGCTCTGGAATATCACGGCAATCAAACTGAATTTTGGCAATGGATATAATTAACAAATGTCTCACAATGGCCTTGCCACTACACTACAAACAATTCTTCAACTAGAAGAGAAGCATATCCGAATTATCACATCTGTCTCTATCAGGGCTGGACACTCTGTATTGCACTTCTGCACTCAGCTGAGAACTAGGGTCATATCATTAAAAATCAAACAGGAAGAAAAGTCACATTGGAACATATCTGTGGCTACCTCATCTGAACCTGGATCATATCTACAGCTAGAGATGCACGTTAGAGTAGCATGGATCACACGTCTATGTGATCAATAACGGACCTTTATCAGTTTACTGGATACTTCATTCTCATTTGGCTACAAAGGAAGCCTGAACCTTCTACTAAACCATAGGATTCCACACAGAGCTGAGACTCAGATGCAGATGTGTTGTATAAGCCTTTGTCAGGCCGCTTCAACCCTCTGATTTCAACCCCACCCCCAACCCCTCTGGAAGCAGCATTTAGTGTCTCCTCATCTTCGCCTGCTTGGACTGTTGAGATGACAGTCTGCTCGGCACAGGGACTGTCTTTTACGCAGTCAACTATTCACTTGTCACCTATGAAAGATACTGATACAGAAATAATATATATTTAAAAAGCCACTCATCAGATCAGTGCAATGCAGAATGATTACTGGATTCTAGTTAAGTTGCAGGTTTATGGCAGGAATAGCCCATTGCATGCAATAATTTGGTATTTTAAGTTTGAAAAGATCTCTCTCTTCCTGCAAAGCTGCAGAAGAGCATCAGGAATTGTAAAATACCGCTTGGCTCGTAAGATCTTGCAAACTGTGAAGCATTGAGAGGTTTGTGGGTTTTGTCAAGTGTCCCAGGTCAGCAATTCCTAAATACCGGTGATTCATGAAGCCTTATCCCAGAGATCTGCAGGATAAAATATTTTGAGAATGAAGCTACTAGAGCGTATTTCAAAGGAGTGAAAAGGGGGGGCGGAAAAAAGATAACCTAAACTTCTTAGAAGGCAGAAATCTAGCCTTGTCTAGCATAAGTTTTGATCAGGTCACAAACTTTAATGAATCAATCCTCTATGTTCTTTGGAGGAAGAAAATACTATCCTTTGTATCATACTTCGAGCAAATAACAAAGACTGTAAAGCCCAAGCTTTCCAGAACATTCCGTGATTTTTACCGGTCTGAGTTTCCAACGGCTCAGCTCCAGGGTTAGTATTCAGGACGGAACACTGCACTTTCTGCAGTTTCTCTGTGTAAGGAGTTCCCTTTGAAGCACACTGAACACCTCGCTCTTTTCTGCTGCTGAACTAGGGACCCCGATTAAAAAGACACATAAAATACAATTTTAACTATATATCACTAAAATATTGAGAATTAACTCAACTAGTCCCTTCTACATCTGTTTGACCGCAGATTAAGAAAGAACCAGCTAGTTAGCCTGATCTTGCGTGAGTTTTGCGAACTAACAATCCTGTTCTTCTCGCACACTGTTCCTTCAGAGACGCATTCTCTCCCTAGACCGCTCAGTTTGAGCTGTGGCAGAAACAGGGGTAGTTGTTATTCCCACACAGCACCCACTGTTAATCTGTAGTATTTTACTCCTATCTGTGCACGCACTCCTCAGCTCCCAGCATACCAAGGAAAAACGTCAATTCTCTTTGATCTCATTAACAAAATTAATCATTTGGTGTTAAGTTCTACATCCTCCACTCCGCGAAGAGAATTAGAAGTGGCTCAGGCAATTAGAAAACTCACATTACTTCATGGAAAAAGTGCACTTACACGCAACCACAATAAAACTTAACAATAAGGAAATAAAAATCATAACCACAACACCTATATTGACATGTCTATTGATATATAACACTTTATAACATCGGGATTTAACAGCAGTCTCTCTCAGAGTAGTTTTCTCCTTTAATATCACAGTTAAGCTGCTTTGGGAAAAAAATCCAACGCAAACAGAATGAACTCTATCCATGAGAGAAAACTACCTGCAACGGGGCTGTCCCCACGTGCTGGTCTTTGACAGCAATCAGTCATTTTCTCTCTCTCTCACACTCCTTCAGCTACAGCAAGGGAGAGGAAGAGCTCTGCAGCCACAGACCCGGAGCTGGCGCAACGCCAGGGCGCAGCCTGCTCATCAGACTGAGGCGTTTGGTTCTCTGCCCAGGTGCTGCGTGGGGTATAGCCTGGGCAGACAGGAAGGCTCTCTGTCTAAAGGGGTGAGCACTGGGAATCTGAGGCCTCTCTAGAACAAGCATATAATGGGGCTCACGGCATTTGAGAGCTTAAAATTAGACCCTCCTATTTTCCTTTTCTTGACAAGAACTGCTAAAAAACAGTCTGGCATTAAGGAACAAAATTATATTGAGCTCCTTCATAAAATGAAAAAAGAATTAGGAATAGCAATTGTTTCACTGTTTTGGACTTCTAAGTAATCAATTATTTATATAGCAGCTGCATGGTGACCACCCACCAATGGATCAGTTACACTTCCTGCACGCCTGGTGGTATCTTCTCTCCTTCTCAACACGTACACTCAAAGCTAGTTTTATTCCTTTTCCTGGTCAGGCTCTACCCCAACCCTCTTCCTTTGCTCATAGCAGTTGTGTAAAACTGGAACAACGTAATGCAGAAAACAGCAGTTGTGCTCACGGAAGGACTTGTTTGCCCAGGAATGATCACGGAGACGCGCTTCCCCTGGATGAACAGAACAGCTTCTCACCTGACTGAGCGGGAGAAGGAAACAAAGAGATGTTGTTTTTGTATCTAAAAGAAACTGATAAAGTAAACGGGAGGTAGTCTTGCGAGACAAGAAAGAAACCAGAGGGCAACTAAAAGAGAGAAGGAACCAGATAACGAGCCATAAAACATTGAATCTGTCAAACTAGGGTTGACTAGGACGGATGGGCCTTGGGAAGCAGCACTGAGCTTCCAAATAGGCTGTTGAATATTACTTTGTCCTCCTAGGGGAGGCATAAGTCCACAATAATGAGACATGCAATGCATGAAGTAGCATGATCTAATGTTCCCTGTAACATGTAATGGGCAGGTTGGGTTAGTCTGTAACTCTTGGAGTACCCAGCCAATGGGGAAACAAGAGGGATCTTTCTGCCAGGAATAGGATATAAAACTTCATGTATTTTTCTGACAAATCGTGCCTACTAGTTAGACACCTGGTCTTGCAAGTAATAAAACTAAGTGCTTCCTTGTGGGGTCTGACCTGAGTCTCTTTGGCCAGGCTTTCGCTCGTTTCTTACACCGAGCAGGACCCCACGTCAGGCACCGTGAAGTGCTTTGCTGCCTCTACGGGCTCATGATTTGGAACAACACAGCAACTTCGGAAATGGTTCCAAGGGGTGTCCCTAGAGCAGGTCTTCTACGCGAACTGCGGTTCTGTCTCCGTGGGAATTTCCAGCAGATACCCCAAAGGCTGGAATATGTCTGTTATCAGTAAGGATTAAAACCAGCCTTATCTAGATTTATTTCCAAGGTGCAAAGCTAGGCAGCAATGGGTGGTACAGATGATTACTGCCAACTGTTGGTAAGGTGGTGCAGTTTTGCCACATTTGAGGTAGAAGGCAAGCTGAGGACAGGGAGCACTCCTGGAAAATGATTCTTTCAAGCTTTTTTTTTTTTTTAAGTCCTGAGTAGAAACCATGTTTTCCATTTGGCTGATTGACTAGTTAAAAACAAATTATGATCTGTACTAAATAACCAGAGCTGTTTCACAAGACTTGTTTGCTCTCTGGTCAAATAAAAGAACTCTTGAACCTCTTGGAATTCACCACAGTTTTATGCCAGTGAAGACTTACTCTATTCCCCAGCTCGGTAACGCGAGGCTACAGTGCCAGAAGCCTCCCGGCTTTCATAGCCCACATGAAGCAGAAGGCTCTCTCAGTAAATACTCTTCTTTTATAACCCTCCCATTTATGTTTGTAACTTCCCTTTGAAGCCGCAGCTACTCAGACTTGCTCCACAGCAGCGCCCGTATTAAGCGCCCGGCGATTCCCCGATTCCCCGGCGGAGTCTGTAATTTTGGACGGGCATCTGGGCCCTCCCCTCGCTGCAGTGACAACACGCCCCGTGTCAGCGCAGAGACTCCGAAGCGTTCCCGGACTGATCGCCCTC
>NW_010393487.1:33234-46314 GCF_000710305.1 Buceros rhinoceros silvestris | reverse complement strand
CATCCCCAGCCTGGGCTGATAGTGGGGGTTGGCCTGACTCAAGTGAGGACCTTGCCCTTGGTCTTGTTGAACCTCATGAGGTTCACACGGACCCGCTTCTTGAGCTTGTCCAGAGCCATCTGAACGGCATCTCATTTCTTAGGCATGCCAGCTGCACCAGTTGGAGTGGTGTCATCTGAAACCCTTCTGGGTGTGCCCTCAATCCAACTGTCATCAGTGAAGATATTAAACAACGCTGGTCCCAGTATGGACCCCTGAGGGACACCAGTTATCACCAATTTCCATGTGGACATCGAGCTGTTGACTACTACCCTCTGGATGAGACCATCCATCTAATTCCTTACCCACTGAACAGTCCACCCATCAAATCCATAACTCTTCAATTTAGAGAGAAAGATGTTGCAGGGGATGGTCAAAGGTTAACAGAAGTCCAGGTAGCTGATATAATCAGCTCCATATATAAACTGTTTTGAATTTGGTCAAACACATGAAATATGTCTTTTCCAATGAAAAGCCAGATGAAAGCTTCATGCAGATGTACCAGCTTACTGGTGTGCCCTTTTCTCAGGGTTGTGGCAGGAAAGAAGAGCTTTGCCCAAGGGTCATCTCTGTTAAGTGTGCTTAGTACTACTACTGATAGTTTAACATGATATCCCTCTAATAATAAGGCCAAATTTTTCTTGTTTAAGGACTAGGGAAACTAGAGGCTCTTAAATTGATTTTCCATAGGATATTAATATCAATAATATTTTACTTAGAACATACATTGAAAGTATATATTCATATCTAAACCAATATGAAGGATGAATTAAATACACAAAAACCTAAAAATTAAAGAGGTCCCATTACTGAAAAAATATCATGACCAAAGAAAGAAACAAAACCAGTTTTAGAGACCACATATCCTGTAGCACAAGTAGGATGCATAGAAGAGGGGGTATCACTACTCGGAGAGACAGAGACTGGAGTGAGCTGGTTTATATGAGAAACATCAAATCTTGCACAGAGATCAGTTTTACTCACGACAGCTATTATCCATGACTTACAGAATTATCCCTGTTCTCGGTTTTCCACATTTGGGCCTCATCTTCCAGCTGGTCTCTTTCCAGCTTCTCCTATCGATCTTACTGGCACTTGAAATTTATTACAGCCCCAAGCAAAATAACTATCCTTATTCCCCAGAACATGCACTTTAGCTCTGAGGACAATCCCTTGTTATCCTTCTTTCACCACGGACATGAAATATTCTGAAAACTCCACTTTTCCCTTCAAATCCAAGCTCAGGTATCTTTATTTAACCCACTTCATCAAACTCTTTTCCACCTCTGATTTTAACTACATAAAGCAGTCCCTCAACATTTCACACCCCTGCAATGCAGTTTTTCTCCTAAAAGTACAGCTGAAAATTTCTTCTTTCTGCTCCACTCTTCTGAAAGCTCTGAGCATCAAGATGAACCAGCAACGACTCTATGAATAATACCGTTGGGATGGTATTCCGGTATGAATGCATGTACATACAGTTTTGAGTAGAGGGGATGGGGTGCAGCCTGGATAGGCACTGTGTAGACACAGAACAGCTCAGAAAGACAAGCACTGCTGCTTAGTTCTCCCTTCTCTAGTTTTAATGCCTTGCCCTCAAACCTCAGTCCTCTTATCTGCTTTTACAGCTTCTCACATTGCCCCTGTCAGTTCCACTGAATAAATGATGTCATCCTTGTCTGCTTGAATGTTTACTTCGTTCTGCACTGCCCTTGGCACAGAATACTCTTCCCAAAACTAATCCATCCTGAAAGCCATTTTTCTTTTCTGTCCAATCTACCCTCAAGGCCCACAGTAAAATGGCAGCTGCAAATGGCTAAGCAGATGCTAAGAATGTAAGAGCTTTTTAGAGTATCTGTCTCCTGAAGCCAGCTCCGCAATCTCAAAGTGAGCACCTAAACTCCCAACACAGGCATGGGAAGATGGTGATTGGCATTAGCCTGCTGAAGAGGCAGTTTTCAAACCTGCTATGGGCTGGTGTGTGTCTGAAAATACACCACTTTATGTCTTGGTTATCCTAGTTAGAGCTTCAGGGACACACTGCCCACTGCTCTCTGATCAAAGCCTAGAGCTCCAGTGGAAAGAAGCCAAGAAAACTGTTTTCCTTTCAGTGGAAGGAAGCAATATTAACAGCTGCAGCTGATGCCATGTGTTTGTACACGAGCTCACTGGCTAGACTCTTCCACCGGGAAAGAGAAGCAACTGACCCTCGCTTGGTTTCTTGACATGCCAGAGAATGTCCAAGCCTCAACCATATTTTGAAAGAAAGGAGTAGACAAAACTTCCTCTAACAGACTTCTGCTCTAACTGGTATGTAACAAAACCATCACCCCAAAACCCCACTTAAACAAACCAGAGAGAGAAAAGGCTTACCTGTGAATATAGATGGAGACTGACCAGCTGGGTTAGGATGTGTTGAGATCCAGCGCTGCAAACTTGGGGAGCTTCTAAAACCAAAGGAAATCACTGGATTGTTAGGGTGAGGTGGTGGGTTGAGAGGGTGTAACTTGCACAGGACTTGGGTCCAAGTACTACTCTAGATTTTCTCCAGGCTTACATAATTTGTCCCGTGGAAGAGTGGAGAAGGTAACCTAGGTTTCTAGCATCGCATTTCCTAAGTTTTTCTCTTCTAAAATTCAACAACTTAGTATTTCTAAGTTTACCACTGCTCTTTGGAGTGTATATTTATACACTGTCCAGTATAATGAGACCATAAGCTAAGTGGTTTTGGAAGGACTAATGCAAATTACGCAAATTATAACAGAGAAATTAAGAAAAGCTATGAATCTGGAGAAAAAACACCGCATCTTCTCTAAGGGCTTGCTCTTTCTTTATGAGATCTGTTGTACTGTGTGATTCTATGCAAGGTTCTGTAATCCGAACTAAGAGCTATTCAGCAGGCATTTTTTCTTTATCTTCTTACTTACACGTACAAAAAAACCACCAAGTGAGCCATTCAAATAAAGTATACTCCTTCCCTTTAATTGAATTTACTGGTTTCAATATAATTGCAGATTCAGCACCATTATTTAATTTCAGGCTTTAATGAATGTTGTCAGATCTCCTTAAGGGATACACATGAGGTTGATGAACTGGCTCCTGGTTCACTTTGTGCCATGCAGCCTTAAATTTCATTTAACCAAAAAAATGTTTAGCCCTCTTTCTTCCCTTGACCTCTATGACGTCTCTGATGTGTAATACATTTGTAGGAAAATGTTATCCTGTGTATGCAGCCCCCGTACACCTTCAGGGTCTTTGCTAGCCTCTTATTCATCCTTGCAGCTTCTGTTCACTTTGCAGAAGGAAACAGGAATTTTTCTAGTACATTGTTTCTAGGTATATCTACCTGATTGGGCTGTCACCCAGACCTGTTGTCGTGATGTGACAGATATACCACAGTAGTTATCTCCACATAGAGACATTTCATGATTTATCAGTGCAATTGTTCTAAGGCTCCCTCCTTCATCCAAATTATTGTACCTCCGTTGTGCTGATTCACGGCCTAAGTTTTGGGAGGTGATAAGGGCACCTGATGTATGAAAATTCACAGTACTGCTGCCCAAGACAGAAATGAATCCGCTATTGAATGCGATAATCCGAATAATTAACAGAGATTAATAGGAAAATATTGCAAAGACCTATTTTTGAGCTATACCCTGGGGCCATTCTCCATGTTAAAAAAGACTTTGTATAATCAGTTTAGCTTTAAATATTAAAGAATTGCTTGGGAAAAAACCTTCTTGTTCTCCTGATGATAATTCAATCTTGACTCACTACCACTTATGTGACCCACTTAGCCAGGTACTGTATAGCTACAAATTTTGTTTTCCTCTCCCCTCAACAACCATGAACATCCCTCATTTTTTCCTTCAAAAATTGAGAGAAAAAATAAAATTTTCTCAAAGGTTGTAAATTATTCCCCCAAATAACATTATTCTTCCTATAACAATGTTACCAAAAATCTAACCTGTTTATAGAAATGGAAAAAACAAATGAGATAAAATTGGGATCAACTATAGCAAAAAAATGGCTTTAAGCAACTTGAACAAAACTTGTGGGCCGGAATCAGGGAACAACTGATCGCTCTTGCTTTGCAGCACATTTCACTAATACTAAAGAGAACTGACTTCAACAGGAAATTAGAGCTGGTAAAAGGGATGAAAAGAAGGGGAAGAAATATTGATAACTGGATATATGGAATAAACATACGCAAAAGGTAAGGAGTGAAAATAAGAGTATTGGTGAACAATGGCACACTACAAATTATACTTATATCTATCTTGGCACTACCTCTAGGTACAATTTAGTCTTATAGACTATGAAAGAAAATGCAACTCTAAATCTGCCTGTAAATTATACATATGTGTTTGCTGAACAGTGAAGACCAAAACTTTCCAAGCCAGTGTCAACCCAAATACACCTTAGTGTAGATACCAACAATGCAACCAGACTAGATGACCTTTTTCCTTAGGTGACGTAATTAAATATACAATTACACCATTTCTGATTTCAGAGGCAGCTCTCTTGATGCATAGCTGTGATCATTTCACCAGGATCTCTATGCAGATGACTAGATCACATTGGACAGCTATGCTGTCCATTGCACTGGAATTATTTAGAACTGATAGAAAATCAGAACCTATTAACTGTTTGGAAATTTAGCAGTCCGAGCTTACTACAATAGTGAGACTTTACTATAACATTAAAAGGCCTTAACATACAGCTAAGAGAGTTTGAGGGAAAACAGGGATTTACGTATCCCTCAGTCAGCCTACCAAGACAAGAAACAGTTTTGCAACAACGCAAACGCAGAACTGTGTGGCTCCCATTTATTTCATCACATGCTCCTAGTTACTCAACAAATTGAGCCAACTACAACGTAACTTAGAAGATACCTTGTTTTAGTGGGTTAATGTCAATGAATTAAAATATCATCTACAGTAGCTGCTGTTGTTGTTATCAAAGAGCATGTGCATTTCCTCTTCAGTAATTTCCCACACGGAATATACTTGAGATTCCCAGGAAATCAGATGGTGTGAGGAAGATCAACAAACAGGTATGGATTAAGAGAAAGAGAATACAAAGTTCTGACCACAACCCTAGCATAATCTAAAAGATCTTACTCCTCCTGTTGTAATCACTAACATGCAACTCAGTACTGCCAGCAATATTCAGTGTGTTGGATGCTATCACCTTACCCAACCCCCCCTTTTTTTTTCCTGTGGAAGCAGTAGACTGAAGTTTTTCTGAGTCAGTATTTCAGCCCCATCTGACACACTTTTGAAAACATTTTAAAAGAACCTTTTTGGATAAAAGGAGTGTGATTGCCTTTTTCTCTCGTTGTTAGCTGCCAATCTGTACTAATCACAGCTGAAGGTATTTCCCTACCAGAGAATTTGTTTAAATTTAAAATTCCATTTAGCTATGATGCTAAGCACCCAAGCTGATGCTGATGAACTGTTTTGATACTGCCAGTATATCGTTCAAGTACAATGTAAGTATGATGCATGTATCAAATTTCTCCAAGTTGTGTCTAATTGGAGCATCAACCCTGTCTCTGGCTCAGAAATGAAAATTTGGCTTTTCTGGCACCAAGGATTTTCCCATAATTACATGTCCCTCTCTCATCAGTCATAGGTCTTTTTTTCAAGAAGCATCCTGCCATGAACACCCCTTGGAAGGATCTTTGTATTTATTTCCAAGCAGGATGCAGTTCACCACTGTTTTCTCCTTGAGCCCGACTGCTTTGGGCACAGTGTTTGGCAGCCGTGATCTATCCCATGGAAGATCTAAAGATATCATTCTGGGTAAAGTACCCTGCAGTTAGTGCATCGGAAGTTTCCAGGTGCTAGGTGTTTATTTTGTTACCTAAGAAAAAAAAAAAAAAAAAAAAGTAATTTCTCTTCCCTTGGTCCTAACTTTGTATCTGAATTTGCTCTAAATTTTGCCAGTAAAGAAATGTAATGGGAATAAGGGCCATGGAGCCATTCAGGAACCTGAAATTGTTTACTCAGCTGTGTCACAGATACGCAGTGTCAAGTATGCTGGGACACTTCATCATCTTGATTGACTTTTTGCTGCTTCTGACCTGCTGCCTCTCATCTCCAGTTAGGAATCCAACCTCATCCAGGACTTAACTGATCATCCTCTACCACAGCAGTACCTTAGTGTTGAATGGCATCACAAAACAATGAGAAAATAAATCTAAATAATTAAGAAGATCTGATGGGTTTTCACATATTGTGGATATCCTGGTGTTTCAGCTGACCCTGAGTAAATGTACTTTCTTTTACCACGTCTTAAAGGCTGAGCAGTCCCAGCTGCTTCTCTAAACCTTGAAAGAGAGACTGCTTAAAAATCCCACACAGAAGCAGAAAATAGGAATAAACCCAGGAACAATGACAGACAGAAGAAAGCAAGATGGCAGGGATGGGACTGCAATGGAAGAGTCCATTTTGCTCTGTACCTGTACTGCTCTTCCAGTGCCGCTGGCTTTTACCCCCCTCTAACAGAGAATAACACATTGCAGCGTCACAGCATGAGAAACAACTCTTGACCTGGAGTTCCATTTTCTGCTTTTGCAACAGTCCTCTAGCAAGAGATTAACACCATGGTTGGCAGCTGGATACTGTGTGGTTGGCGTCCAGCTGGGTGTCGTTCTAGAATTTCCTCCTATCCTCTCCCAACCCTTCTGATGTATTAAAGTCTGGGTGCTTATTCCAAATCATCAGACCATGTCATTTAACAATGTTTGGCAAGTTTTATTTATTAAATATTTTCTAACAAAAGCCTGTAAGGCAACAGAAAACTAAGCGTAAAATACATTTGACTTAATTGGCAGCAGCAGACTGCATGCGTCAGAAGGAATTAACCTCCAATAAAGCAGGATGTGCAGGAAACACAATGTACTAGTTTGATATGGTCTTTCAAAGCTACCACTTCCTGGAACAGAGGCAGAAAGACAGGCTGGCTAAGCCTGGAGAAGGCCATTGGATTTACGTGCATGCAATAACTCTCAAAAGATTCCCCAACCCCCCACCCCTCCACACACTTCTAGAAACCCAGCAAGAAGGAGTTCAGGATTCACTGGCCATGTGAGGGATTCCCTACTCTTTTTCCCCTTCAGTTTTTGGACCCAGGGCAGATGGAGCACAATGCTTATCCTTTGCTTCAGTCTATGATCTGAATGTCAAAGCAGTCAGACCAGAGAGCTAGAGGTTTTGGGACATTCTTATCAGTGAAGATATAAATAAACGACTGATCCAAAACATAGTTAGTATCTTCAGAAACCCACCCAATGTGAACAGATATGCTTGAGAACTATTTCTAGAATGCTGAAAAAAGAAAAAAAAAGAAAGATTTCAAGTTATTTTTTGAGGTAATGAAGGATCGACAGAAACAGATGGCTAGAGTAAAGAAGGACAAAGAAACCCTTGCCCTGGTTTAAAGATTCATTTTCACTTTGCTGTGTAAATGACGTGATCTCATTTTTCATGGTTAAAAGAAATTAAGAAAGAAGCTGACTTGGAGGGAATGTCCTGTCATAAAAGTCTTGATAAGGATGTTCTCTTGTACAAATTGTACCTTTACTGCAAGGAATTCACGGCCTTTTTTTGTAATGTTAACAAACAGTTCTTCAATGTACGTAAGCATTGCTCATGGTGAACTGAGGCCTGGGGCTAGGAGCACCTTGTGAGATTGTTTAAAGCAGGAGCTGATCAATTCCTTTTTCCACTCAATAAAATAATTAAACTCCAGTTTGGCCGACTGGGACTAGGTTTTGGAATTGGCAGTTAGATAAACACTCAATCTTGTAACTGCAATTAATCATCTATTTAATATTGAAGTGTTTAAATCATATTGATGTCAGTGGGACTAAACCAAAGTTTAAATGCAAGTTCTTGTTTATATTATGTCCCAAATTTCCCTAAGTGTGTGCTAATGTGATTTTCTGAATTGCGACCTCTGCGAATGAGACCCCAGAGAGGCTATGTCTCCTTGCTTTTTTTTTTTTTTTTTATTTCAGGAAGAAAAGGCAAAGTCGTTCTTGGCTCTGGTCCCTCAGGGTCACCCCGGCCACTCTGGAGATAACATTCTGGTGAACCTCCATTTGAAAACAAAGCAAAACAAAAAAACCCTTCTCACGGTATCCTGAGCAAAAACCTCATAGCTGGCTTCAAGCCAGGTTCTTTGCTTTTATTTTATTCACAGTTTTACAAAAATCACCGTAGATCTACATTTTGGAATGTTTGTCTGTAACAGGCCCCTCAACTAACTCCATGACCTCTTCCTAAAATACTGAGAAAACACAGAGCTACGTGTGGTCCTTCAGAATGGAAGTACCCAATACCACCATATAAACTGGACAACACAGGCCTCGTTTTCTCAGTGTTCCAGTTGCCTCCTCCAGCAAAAGGGATTGCACAAGGGCTTGTTCTTGGGCACAAAGCACCCTGTAGCACCTTTGTAGCAAAGCTAGCTGCTGAGACACATAGCAGGTGGACGTGTTTGACCCTCAGGTACTTGGGGTAGATGTTTGATCAGCACGAATTTGACATGAGAAGCTATGAGAGCAACACCACCTAAACACTGTTGCAGTATCTTTACAGTAAATGAAGCCGAGTCTTCATTTACTTGTATGGGCATCTCCTTGAAGTCCTGTCTTTGCAAGCAGACTTCAGCACAACCGCTGTCTTTATTGTCAGGCAATTGCTGATCTTTGACCAGGATTTTGGGAAACTGTAAGTATAAATAATTCAAGCAAAGAAAGTTTTACTTCTTGCAGTAACTATCTATTTATACACAGTTTAAAGAGAGAGAATTGAAGACTAATGGCCACTAACTATGCCCTGATGGCAGCTGTTTAATGAGGATAAATGATGAGTGCTGTGTCAGCTTAGAAAGCAGCAATAAAGTCCCAGCAAGCAAGCAGGCTGCCTCTTCCATCTTCTGTTGCAAGATCCATTTTTATACTCTCTCCATGACCTAAATCCTCATATCCTCCAGCCTCTCCCTCCCTTCAGTGAATGTCCTTCTGTGTTTCTGAACTCGTTGCTTCCCCTTCAATTGTGCTGCCTGGTTTTTTTCCTGTCTTCCAGAAAACTAAGCAGTGCCCTCCTTTTTCACTACCTTCATTACAGCTTTGCCACATGATAATTTGCTTCCTTCAGAGATCGCTTTTCATCCCCTTTCTAATTGTGTTCTTGCCATGCTCTGAGAACGCTCACCCTCAGACACTCTTCTTGTACTCTTTTCCTTGCCTTTACCTTGCAGAGGCTTTCACAGTTTGCCCCTTTTAACTAATTTTCTGCTTGATGTGCTTATTCTTTGAATATATAAACAGAATATTGGGCAGGGGGTGTAGAAGACACTAAGAGCTCTCTAAGTCCACAAACAGTATTGTGGCATTCTAAATCAGGAGATGAGGCAGGGAATTTTCTTACCTTGGAGTCAATGACTGAACTGCTATTGATTCAACTGGAGGGTTATTTACCACTAACATTTGTGGGGAGGTTTAAGAACTGCCAGATATGAGCACGTGTGAGAGTAGAGTGGAGACAGGTGAGAAATTTTTCATGTCTTTTCAAAGATGTTCAAGGCCAATCAAATAATTATACCTATGATTTTTCTCCTCTTTTGGAGCAGGTCACCTGCAAAAGGTCAGAGAGATGATAGGGTCTCTATGCCGTGTTTTGCATCACTGAAGGGGAAGATCCAGAAGAGGATAAATCCTGCCACGCAGAAGTACCATCCAAGCTACGCCTGTTTCAAGCACTGCAGAAGATAGGGCTTCCTATATACATGATCTATGCAGAGCTGATGTGCTCCATGATACCAAGGACCCAGACAATGTTTTCAAAACTTTTTTGAAGTGCAAGAGAATCTCAAGAAAATGTAGATATTAACACTTCAATATCTTCCCAATACACAGGAAACTGTCTCTCTTCTTTTTTTCCCAAGGACTCTCCACTTCTTTTACCCTCATCTTTCCACCACAGCTCTTATAAAATTAGCGACCTGGATCCTAGTGTTGCTGAATCAGTTTTTCAAACATTTTACTTTTAACAAAGGCCTGTATTCTCGATACGACACTTCTTTCAGGCAACAAACAACGATAGTTGTATTACTTCATATTTCTAGCGGCACTCCAAAGCCACTTTGGGATGAATAGTTTCCATAATTAAAATGAAAACAGATCTTTTGCTTCTGCAAATGGCTTTAACACATTTGAAACTGATAGCGCTGATCTGCACAAGCTGAGAATGTGAACCAGTGGGTCTTTCTCTGTGTTATAGAGAAAGTTAATTGTCATAATGAAATGACTCATGATTGCACTAACATTCTGTTAAACTTCTCTTACAACTCCTGTGGTGAAAAAATGCGTACACCATTTGATACGCCACACTTCACCGTGATTTCTATACTTTCTATTAGCTCTGAAACCTCTATGTTAGTGCACTAGTGTTGTGGTTCATTAATTGCCCATAAAAGGTCAATCATACATATTTTTCGGTTGACATCTATGCTTCCATTTGCTCTCTAGAACTTGCCAGATGGTGTGTGCTGAAGGGCTTTGAGCAGAGTCCTGTCATTGATCACTTCAGAGTCACTGGAAAATTTTTCTACTTAGTCAGTAACAGTAGAATTGTTCTAAAATTATGTGTGTGCTTTGTGTAACAGAATAGCGAATAGCGCTGTCATGAGCTCACACAACTTGCATAAAAGCTGCAGACATCTCCATCGACTAAACTTGCCTTGACACAGAATAAATTTAACACACAGGATAGCTTGGAGACTGGTGGAAAGTGGTTCCATGAGGGAGAGAGAAGCTAAAGTTGAGGTTTGTCTCTGCCAGCTGCAGATAGGTTAAGGTCACCACAGTCATCCTCCTAATCCCAGGGAACGTGAACAACCTCCACTATCAAAAGTGAACTAACATCGTACTTTGACCCAAGGGATTGTAAACATCCTTATTCATATTTTTGGGGTGCAGTGTGAAATTCCCTCCTTAGTTCAGACTCCAGTAACATGGAGGATGACGAAAGAAGGTTTGAACAGAGCTTTGCTATTTCCATGAGCAAAGGATGGTCAGGAAAAAAAAAAAAAAGACTATAAGCAGAAAAGAGCATTATTTCTAATGACAGTTGTTTCCAACTTACTCGTTTTTTTCATTATTTTCAGTTGTTTCAAGGCAGAAATTAATAATGAAAGCATTCTAAGTAAATTTGGAAAACATTGAACTCATGCAAAATGAGACAAGGGAACAATATCTCGTTAAACAAAGAGTGCCTAAAAAAAAGTTACAACCTACCAGAGCTTGTGAAATCCCTAAACCTTGTTTCTAAGACTTCCACAGGTTTTTCTCAGAGGTAGTTTAATCCACAGGAGCAAACAGTGCTGGCGTAGTTAGCAGGGATGGAACAGTTACAGAGAGATCCAAGTAAGACCCTGACTTTACCCGAGAAAGCAGATGGGGATGCTGATCAAGGAACCCTCCCTGTGCAGGAGGAGATTGGTGAGGAGTAGGGTGCTCTGACACTGGACATGGTGTCAGCAGTCCGGTGAAAAAAAAGAGATCAGAGACAAGAAAGTGTGAAAACCTCACAGATGGAGCCCCTCATGCCCCACCTCCTCCAGTGACAGAAACCCAACATTCCCAAATCCTGCTTCCCAGTGGCTGCTCTCTCAGCCCTGCTCCATCACGGCTGCAAGGTGACACCAAAAAAGCACATCAGAGCTCAGTGGCAGCATGAGGTAAACCTCAGAAAAGAGCTGGCAGGAAGGGAGATCTGTCCTGAGATACTGCAGCAGCAAACACGAAACTTGACAGTTCACAGATGCTTCCAAGGGAGTCTTACCGCAGGCCTTTTACAGAACTGTGGTTATAGCTGGAGACCAGTGGTTTATACATCACAGAGACCGATAAAAACAGTGAGCAAAGATGTCAGCACTTCTGCAAACTGTTGCAAAAGCTGGAGCTTCGCATATGCTAAAGAGAGAAAGAGGAGATAGAAAAAAGCTCCATCTCATTGGAGATTTTCGGCGCAGTTCTACCCCAGTAACATAAAGCAGTAGCTGTGAAAACAGCAGTCATGGGGTTATCTTTGCAGTTGGATGAGTAAGACCTACCAAGCCCACCCATCCCTCCAAACTTCAGAAGGTAAGAACATGAGAGGATGCTAAGTTATCTACCTTGCCTGAGCATCACTGCCTTCTCCAGGAAACAAGATTTAATTCCCAGGCCCAGGTTGCTGAGCCATTGGAGAAGTTAGTGGATCCTCTCTGAGGAGATCAAAGATGCAATCTGATGTTGCTGCAGAGGAACTTGATGTTGAGGCTGACTGTATAATGGCAGCTGACCACTCAGAAGCAACTTGGAAAAGAAATTTAAAACTGTGATGAAACCAACTCCTGGTCCCCTAGCCCATGAGATTTCACAGAATGGAAAATACCCCTTGGCCTATAGCCCTGCATCTCTGATGTTCAGTGAGAAGAACGTTGGCTCCTGTTACTCCCTCATCCATAACCCAGCCCCCTTCTCTGCAGGGATCTGGACGGGGATGCTCCATCTGCGTCAGGAGTAGAAATCCCAGCTGGGTGGCAAATACTGCCACACTGGTGCCTGGGGACACCAGAGATGTTTCTGTTCATTTGGTGATACGTACAGCCTCGAAGTGTGAACCCCCCTTTTGTCCATGGGACTCACGGCACAGCCCATTTTTAACTTTTAAGGATATTATGGGAAATACAAAAAGAAAAAAGAAAAAAGAAAAAAAGAACAGAACCAAAGCATGTTTTTCTCTATTACCATAAAGAGGGCTTGTGAATGCATGGTATTAGTATCCCAAAAGCTATTAAACTCCTTAGTGATGGGAAACAGATGGAAAATAAGACAAAAGAATTCACAACTCATGTTAGACTGAATTGAATTCCTTTAATTTCACACAATGAATAACATATGAATAGGATTAACTTTTTTTTTTACTTTTTAATTTTTTTTATTTTTTTTTTTTTTTTTTTTTTTGTGTTCTCTATTCTGTG
>NW_010393487.1:7045-33203 GCF_000710305.1 Buceros rhinoceros silvestris | reverse complement strand
TATGAAGAGGATTAACTTTTTTTTTTTTCTTTTTTTTTTTTTAGTTAAGTGCTCTATACTGTGCTAACCTGATTTGGTAGCGAAAAGACTGAGCTTTGTTTTAGAAAAAAATGTTTAAAAACCAACATCTAAGATCATGAAGGAGCATGACATTAAAGCATGCCAGATGTATCTAAGCCTCAAAGAACATCAAGTCCATATCCATTTTTAAATGTACAAAAATGCTTCATGAATAAAAACTGTTACAAAAAGAACATTTCAAACAATGTACAAGTTTTTTTCTTGCCTCTATATTCAATAAAATACAAATACATTTTTTTGCTCTAAAATATGTTTACATACAATCAAAGTAGAACATGCAAATTACACTTTAAAAAAGGCTTTTAAAAACCACTTATGAATACAAACTAAAAATTAGCCAGCACGACTTATAGAACAATCTTGTGCCCCATTCGTTTTGATTTTTTAATTTTTTTTTGAAATACAGTATATACATATTTAACACTTCATGTGCATTTATTATTTAAGAAATAGCTTAAAAAAATAAAGAAAAAGAAAAGTAAAACAAACCAACATGGGATTGAACAGCTTCCCCATGTTGTCCAATTGGCAGCTTTTTTCATGTTTTTACATTTTTTTTCTTTTTCTTTTTTTTGTTACGTAGTGTTTCATACAGCCTAGGCAGGCATCTTAAGTAGATCTCAAATATGTATCTTTTGTTGAAATGTGCTTCTAATTACCTCAGAACTGCTGCACCCCAGTTTTTGGATTATATGGAAGGAAGAGGCATTGCAAGGGCACGATGTTTGTTTTCTCAATTCGGAACACCATCCTGGGTTTACTTTTTTCTTTTTTCCTGTCTCTTTTTGTTGTTCTTTTTACTCTTCAGGATGCCACTTAAATGTGCTTAAGCGCAATCCTGAATCAGGACCTGTGAAAATGAAGATTTGGGGAAATCCTTGTGTATGGAACAACAATTCCTCTTTACTTGTCGTATTGCTGTAGCGCTCAGAAGCCCCAGTGATGAACCAGCACCTCATCGTACCAGATGCTACCCAAGAAATGTAAAAACACAAACAGAATGTTCTGCATGAATGGTCCAAAGCGTTGCTGTCAAGTGGAGAGTCATGGGCTATGCTGTAGGATACCCTGATATCTGATGACTGTTATGAATTACTTTTTTTTTTCTTTCATTTTTTTATTTTTCTATTTGACAGTTACCCAAAAACATGCAAGGTGCTTCACAGAGAATTTAATATTGAAGGGCTCAAGAAACTGGCAGTATGAAGCTCTTGGAAACACAAGTGGTTTTTTTAATTTTTTTTTTTTTCCTCTTTCCCCACATGCTTGTCCCCATCCCTGATTTTACACTGGGTTGAGGAATATCAGACCATGGAGGGGATGCAAACCTGTGGCCTCATTTTGTATGGATCACTGCCATTGATTTTGTTCCACGTTTTTATTGAAGCATGCCAAGATGTGCGTTAATCTGTGACACAGTGAAGGTGTTTGAAAGGTCTTTTTGGTTTTAATAAGCAAAAAGGCTTTCAACCCAGTTTTACACAGTTCTTGGAAATGTGAGGAGAGACTTTAGAGAGTTCCTCAGTAAATCTTCCTAGTGGTAGGGGAAAAAAAATAATGAAAAAGCTCATTACTGGAATATTGTTGGGTAATAAACTGCAGGAGTGGGATTTTAGCCTTAAGCCCTAAACCTAAATCCTTTATGATCTGCATGTAGTACATCGCCTTATAATATTATTCTGTCAGCAACTTGCTTATCATATTTATAGACTATGCAACATGCAGAACACAAATTCTAAGTGCCATCTAACAGTATTTTCATCCCGCTTTCATATAAATTAACAAGCTAATCTTCCTGTGAGCCAGGACCAGCTGCACCAGGCTGTTGTTGGGACAAACAGCCAAGGCTGTACTGAAGCACTGTGCTCTACCAGCACCTTCTTGCAGAAAAACACAAACCTCAGGCATCTGGGTAGACCCCACTCTACACTGACAGCTTACAGCTACCAAGTCTTGAACGCTACTCTTAGTTTCTCTAGGATCAAAAGGACCTCATGATTTTTTTTGCACAGTGAAGGTTATATGGGGTTGTACCCTCTGAGTGGATGCTCTCCTTAAGCACTCTGCCTCTAGCAGCATTCTGGTCACTACTTTTTGGAGGGATGAAAGCATTTTTTCCTCAAAGCTCAGGAGCATGGCAGGTAGCAGCCATTCAGTGATCCTTCCCAGGGTGGATGGTTACCTCCCAGTGTATCCAGAAAGGTCCAGCCTAAATCCAGCCCTTTTTGGGATTTGGTAAGGTCTGACATGTCTTGAAGCCGTGGTGTTTGTTCAGTGACAGAATTTGGTCCGTTCAGACCTTTGTTCCACTTGCTACATGTTGTAATGTCCTTCAATGCTAATAAAGAGATCACTGAAGATAAAACTAAAGATAAGCTGATGTCTGACCTAGCACCAACTTACAGGCTACCTGGAATACCAAACTTAGAGTTTTTCTTGCATTTTAAGCAACACTGTCACCTACTTTCAGGCCCAAAGGAGAGTTGGAAAAAAAAAGGCTTCTGAATCAACTAAACCTCAGTCCAATGCTTTTTAAGGAAGGAGGGAGGAGCTTGAGGAGGCTTAAGCATTCTTTTCCGCAGGCCTACAGCTTCAGTCAGTAACACTGTGCTAATTCAAGACAACTGAAGAGCAAAATTGGTTGTAACAGAATGAGCAACTGGCCAGTTTATTTCTAAGCTGCATTAATTGGAAAATAAAAAGCAGAAAGTATGATGAATGACACAAAACAAATTGGAAACAAAATTCTGTGATCCTTATCAATTTTAAGGAAATAAGACCTCAAGATTTGTTCCAGCCTTTAAAAAAAACACAACCCCTCTCCCAGCCCCCCAACCCAATCCGATCCCCAAATGTATTCAGTTTTAATAAGCTAAGGTGCTATCACAGAAGAAAAATCAGTCTCTAAAAATGAGCTGTACGTTTACAGTGTCCCTTTAACACCATAGTCTTGATATGATTTTTGTAAATAAATAACAGACTAGAAACACAATATTTTTTTTTTTTTGCGGGGACTTTTTTTTTTTTGGGTTTGTTGTGGTTTTTTGTTTTTTTTTAGTGTCGTGCTATTTGAAGTTTCCTTGGCAATAAGCCAGTTCAAAGATTTCTCAAAAAAAAGGAATAGCAATTGGCTTGTGAATCACTAAATAATTCCAATCCCCAGTCCCTTGCTGGAATTTCCCCTCCCCCCTCCCAGTTTAATATCCATCTTGCCATGCCAGGTGTTGAGTGTGCTAAAGGACGTTAAAAGAAATGAAATAAAGCTGAAAGTACCTATTTCAAATTTTGACAACTGACTTCTTTTTTAAAAGCATTATTACTGCAATGGAACAGTTTCACGTTCAGTCTTGGTTTCAGTTAAACATTTTAATTGGGCTGCGAAAATGGAGCTCAGGTATTTTACCCAAGTTAAATCAATGGCTAACAAACAACTTGAATGAGAAATGTACAATTTGAACTGACCATTTAAAGAGACGATTTGTCACACACAGTTTGCATCCATGCAGACTGAGAGCTTTATAATTACATTATGTACAAAAAAAAAAAAAATTATTTTCATTTTATTAAGGCAACCACAATTTGGAGAACATGTCCAAAGTGGCATTAATACAATTGCAGTGGTGATACCCTTTGAACACTTTATTTTTATTTTCAGATAAGAACACTTATTCCTTTTCTTTTTAAAGAAATAATTGCCAAGAAAGAACCCATTTTCCATAGGGTTTTGTTCTCTATTTTTTTTTAAACAATCTATTTTATCTATTTTCTTTAAAAGAACATATCAAGGCGTTGCTACCCAATGCAAATTATTTGGATCCTGGGTTTCCCATCAATTTCACTGGGATTTGCAGGTGGTAAGAACTGGTAGGTTTGGGCCCTGCCTTTTTACTCTATTTTTTCTGTCCCATTTTTTTTTCTTTTATCTTTTTTATATTTTTTTTTATATTTTTTACATGTTTACTATAACTCTATATCCCCATAAGTGTCTTGCTGTTCTCTACTCATATGTACCGAGCATCAAAACAACTTGGTTGTCGAATGACCCGTTTCTCACATGCCATTGAAAATGCCAAGTTGCTTCACAGAAACGTGCTATTGTAACTGAATATCCACGTACACCTTATTTTAAATGCTGTGATAATCTGTCGTTCCTTGTGATAACACTCAAAAGGAGTGCGTGCACATGTAAGGCTCTAATTTTCTATTGCCTGTATTGCAGATAGTTGTAACTAGGCAAGTAAACAAAAAAAGAAATATATAGTTCTAGCAGGAGTCAGGCATTTTGGGTGATGCTGCCCCAAAGCCTAGTAGGTATATAAAACTGAAAAAAAAAAAAAAATTCAAACAGATTATAATCACAGTTGAGAAAATTACACTATTTTTTCATTGTGGTTTTTTTGTTTGTTTGTTTCTTTTTTTTTTTCTTTTTTTATAGTGATTTCTACTATGGTGTGGTTACTCTTAGTTTCACCTGGCCTGCCAAACAGAATCAGAGTTGAGCATGCAGCCCTACTGACAATGTTCAGCTCTTTGCAAGGACGACCTCCCGTCTCCAGGTACGGTATGAGAACAGCAATGCTGAGATGCTGATTAGTTTTGGAAACTCTGCAAAGCAGACAATATCCCCAACTTTTACACACCCCTCCCACCCCCCTTACCCCCAAGCTTCACCGCGTTATATCCCCTTTTTTGTTGCGGGGCTGGGGCTAAAGTGATGAAGAGGAAGATGCAAACCCCAGCTGGCACAGCTCTCCACAACGGCTTCTTACTGCCGAAGGGGTAAGTGAGTCTGGTGCTGTTGCAGGGGTAAAGTGGACTGTGTGCCTCCAGTCCCTCAGTCCCGGCGTGGCCCACTGCTGGCACCCAACGTCCGTCAAGGTGCGCCGGCCTTAGGGAAGGCCTTCGCTTTCATTCCCTCTGCCTTTCCGTTGCCGCTTCACTTTCATGTCCTCCTCGTCCTCCTGTGGGGACTTGCTTTTCCTCTTCCCAACCCGGGGCGTTCGGGGTGGAGGGAGAGGGGGCAGAGGTGGGGGAGGAGGAAGAGGAGGTGGCGGAGGTGGTGTCTCTCGAGCCATGTGTATGACAGCCTCGATGGTGGCCATGATTGTATCTTGAGTGGCTGGTTGCTCCAATATCAAAGGGTTGGGTATCGGTCTCTGACCTCTTTTGCTAGGAAGGTCAATGCATTTTTCCAGAACGGGCATTTGGTCTCTGGAGTCTTCATCAAAGGAAAGGGGTTGCTTCCTAGGACGCCCCCTCCGCTTCTTGACGAAGTTATTGCCTGTCTTTGATTGTCTCTGCAGCCGCTTGGCTTTCAGGATCTTGTTCACATGATCCAGGTTCTTCTTCGTGGACAGGATCTTGGTGTAGTTGCACATCTTGCGCACTTCGCACTGGATTGCTTCGATTTCACGGCGCTTGAACCTTTTTTTCAGTGGTGGGCTGGCTGTTGGGAGACAAGGGGAAAACCAGGGGTAGGTTAAACAACAATGAATGGAAACTCTCCTTGGCCTACTTTAGGTGTTACGGAAATGAGATTCTTTCAAGCTCAGTAAGGGTGAATACAACCACTAAAGAAGTGATGTCTGTGAGAAAGGACTCTGCATAGAAAAGCAAGTAAAAAAAATGTTAAAACATTATTTATTGCAGTTCCAGGAGAATTGCTGTTACCTCCCTTTTTTGCTGTCCTAGGTGAAAAACCAACTTTGACTATTAAGGAGTTCTCATAGATTTCTCTCCTACCTTTCCTCTTCTAAACCAACAAAGCTTTTCTACAGCAGCATGGGTTTGCTTCATTCTCATTTCTAAACCTCTAGTGGGAGGGCTGCTTAGCATAGCAGTCATGTTGGCCCACTCTAACTGCTAAACTTTCTATACATCAAGCACATACCTCAGATGTTTTCAGCCTGGTCCTGAATTTTCCCATGGATGCCAGTTCATATGAAAAGCGTTTGTTACTGAAACTACTGGGCACAGATAAACTGTGTGGGTCACCTCATCAGTGGCAAATTTGTTACCCCTGCCTAGGATTCTTTGCTATCATCTCTGGAGATACTGGCTGAAACTCCTCAGTCATATAATTGTCTCTAATGGCGCCTGAAGTAAGCTTACTCCTGGTTCAGATCACTTACTTTAAATCTGAATAAAGTCCAAAGTAGTTAAATCTCTTGCCAAGGTCACATTGTGAGTCATTGTCAGACCTGGAAAGAGTACCCAGCATTTCTTTACTTAGGACATGAGACCTTGCTTGTTTAACTCCAGTTGTCTTGTAGACCTTTACTGAACATGGCATCTGCTTAGAGTTCAGGATTTGCACACAGATTAAAAGTAACTACCCCTTTGTGAAAGAAACAGGATGTATTAATTCTGCTCTTGCAATAACTGGTGCTCCCTTTTGCTCTTAGCATATCCAGCTCTGCATCACTGGAAAAGAAATGATGGAGTTCAGAATTTCTTTTCAGTAAAGAATAAAACATCCCACTAAATTAACCTCAGCCTACATCTACTTGCGAACTTAATTTACACCTGACTGTCAAGCAATCATTTGGGTTTGAAATCCTTGAAGTTTCCAGAGCAGCCAAGATTTCGAGGAGGGTTCATTTGGGGTTATCACTCCCTTCATGGCTAACAGGCTAATCTTCTAGTGGTAGTTTAAGTAAAGTTGCCATTGTAGCATTTTCCTGTAGATAACCAGGAGCTGTCAAGTTGTAGAATCTCCTCTTGCTCACCATAGCCTATGACAGATTCAGCATACAAACCTCAATCACCGGCCTTCCCTCTTGGAAAACATAAATTATTGGCTCTTATACCACCATGTTGCTTGGATTCAGCAAAGAGCTTGCGTAAACAAATCCAAGTTACAATTCAAGAAGTAGGAGTGAGTCATAAACAAAACACGGACATATGCTCTCTTATAAATAAAGACCTGGATGGCCAACTTCCCAAAGTCTGGCTTCAATTAATTACAAAACAAAATACATTTTCCATATGTAACCCACTCCCCACACCAAAAAGAAAAATAAAACCCACTTGCAGTTTGTGATTCACAGAGGACAAAAGAAAAGAGGAATGCGGTCATTTTGGTACCAAAGAAAAAGAGAAAGGAAATGAAATATCTAAGTTGCTCTGGAGAAACTAATTAGTTGCACAAAATTCTGCTCAAGTAGGTCACCCCTAAAAAGTGTGGATGAAAGAGCCCTAAGGGCATGTAGCAGTGAATGATTTCTCAGTCATCTGATCACAAAAAGGTTAAATCCCTGTCACACAAAATGATTACTGTCATATGGCCTCACTGGTGATTGACATATATAGTCCCAATATTTCCAGCCTTAAGCGTTTGACTTCTTTGAGTCCCTCCCAGATCCTCAGAGTAGCTGCAGGTCAGAAGATTTATGAAATCAAACATTTGGCACACTCTTCCTGTTCACCATAAACCTTCTGACTTTTATTGTCAGGGCACATTTTCAAGATTTTTTTTTTTTTTTAATGTCTGTATTCAAGATGCATTTTTTTTCCTCAGAAAGTAAAGCTGAAATTTTTCAGTCGATGATGGAAATTTTGAAGATTAGCAAAAAACACAGGAAAAATTGCAGGGTTTGTGGTGAAATCAGGAGATCTGGCATTACTCTCAGCTTTCACTGGAAAGAAAGTAAGCCAAAGGACAGGAAACAAATTTGAAATAAAACATTAGCTAAGTATCTGCAAAGATTTTCTGTCCTTACTGAGATATATCCATAGTCAGTTGTTTCTGCAGTTTACTATCACCAAGCCATCTCAGTCAATACCTGGTCTGTACAGTCAGTAGAGGATGACCTTCATTTCTAAAATGGGAAGTCAATGCAATTTAAGGTGACCATGGACATCCTTCTGACACACTGATATTGGGTAAGAAAGGTGCAGGTCTACTGTCCATCCTGCCAAATGGGTGTCTTAGGTACACAAGAGATCCAGGTCACCCTGCCTGAGCGTCCTGAGTGGATCCTGGTGGTGAACAAACAGTGCCTGAGCAGAGCAAAGGCAGGTATCTTGTGTCTGCCAAACTGCCTGGTTCTCCAGAATTAACAAATATGCGGACACTTATGGGTAAATATCAAAATCTACACTTAAATCTGTCAGTTAAACACCACTCTGTCTTCCTTTGTGTTGTTTAGACACTTCTTAGCTCTCCTAAAACTTTGTGAGCTGTCAGTACTCTTCCTTCTGGACTGAAACTCATTTTTTCATTCGGGAACCCCACCCCCCTCCAAAAAAAAAAAAAACCCAAAAAACCCCCCAAAAACCAGCGCAAATTTCTGTGCCGTTCTCTACTGGCTCTCTGCACTAAATTATCTTTTGTAAATGCTTGAGGTGTTTATGAATTTCTCAGGAAGCTTGTTAGAACCTTCTATTATAATGCTCTTGCTTTTCTTCCTAACAAGCCTCTGAACTCGCAAGCTCTAGAAATTACTTGAGTTGTGTCACGTAGTCTGCCCATAGTCAGAATGCATGTACTCAATAAATAATATGCTTTCAAGTCAGGCTTTTTTAAAGGAAATATTAGGAAACTATCGTATTTTGATTATTAAGAGTCAGGGACAACTGATTCTACATTTGGTGAAGGGAGACTATGTGGAAAAGAGCCTGATGGGTCTGTAGGGGCAAGACTTGATGAGGTGTGCATATGACAAAATATCAGGGAGATCTGCCAAAATAAACCACTACTGAAGTGAGAGCCATTAGGTGTTATCGGCTCATCTGGAAGCTCTTGGTGAGCAATCTTTGATATAAAATATTTTCCTATATTGCCACGTGATACATTGCTCTGCTCAAAACCAAAGCTAAGCACTAATCTTTTCCATTTATCCAGACAGACCCTGCCCAACCCTGAATCTGAGCTGGTTTACGTTGGTTTTAGGCTTTGTTGTTCCCTTACTGAACACACTTTTTGGTTTGCACGTGGAAATCTTGCTTTGGGAGGAAGATTGCATCTTGCCCTAGCTGGTGGAATTCATCTAGAAGAGGTTCAAGAGGAAGTGGGGAATAGTAACACTATATCTGCATGCAGGCATATAAAAAAGGGAATATGGTCCTACAGAGATGATACAGCATGATGGCAACCTCCAGGTGCTGAGGATGCATGGGGAAACACTTTTTTCCCTGGGCGGTTGTTATGTCTCTACACCTCCCACATGCTGTCTCCATGAAGGCCTGAAGCTATTTGGCAAAATCCAGCCCAAAGTGAAGAGAAACTAGAAATACTTGATGCAGCACAGTAGCTTGCACTTTTCCTTCATCTTTTTCCTATTCTCCAAACAACCTGACCTAGCTGCTCCAAACAAGCAAGACCCGATGTTAGCCTTGAAACACAGCTTCATGCATTTAAAATGAGGCACATGGAGGACTGGCACTTCTCCCCCTCCCGGGGTACACAGATGCAGTGATGCTCTGACTCACAAAGACAAATTGAAATGGCCACAGGCCATGCTGGGAAGTCATGTGGGATTGATAGGATGCTGGAAATAGCTTCCGAGGCTAAAAGAGAAATCTACCAGAATTATGCATTTCTAAGGGTAGCTTAGAGCAGGCTGGAGGACTCACTCCAGCACAGTGGTGTTGAACAAGGAGGTGAGCCCAGACCCCTTGGAAGTTCTCCATCAGTCCCCTAACTTTATTCTGGATGGCTTTGTTATGTCTGCAGCACTAAAATCCGTCTTACTGCCTGTCATTCTTCATCTCCTTTGAGTTGCCTGAGGCCACTTGCAAGAATATGGCACAGAGAAGACTGCTCAACAGCTGGGCTCAGTTTGTCGACTCGGTTTGAATGGAGGAATTTTCAAAGAGCTCCCTATTAATTACAGGAAACCCATAGCACTGTCCTGTTTTCCCATTAACACAGTTTCTTTCAGTTTTCAACTAAATTATTTCAACATCTGGGTTACAGATAAACCAACAATTTAATTAGACTTCTGCAAATGGAAAGAATGAACTATGCAGTCAAGCATACACTTTCATCTGGAAACTGATCATAAAATATTTGTGCGCTCTCATTCTCCACTGCATTAAAAATCTGTCCTTAGTTTACATGTAGGCAAATATTAAAGAATCAACAGAGAATCTTGATTTATTAATATAAAACCCCATCTTTATAGAAGCTACTTTACAGGATGGAACCCTTGTTTTCACTATTCATTCAGGAATTGAGTGGGAAGCCAAAAAGAGTGCACTGAAACAGCACTTCCAATTGAATAATTAAACATGCAATCGTCCCATAACTCAGTGATACAAGTACATTTTTTGTGAATGTGGAATCAAAGGTTTGACAAGACTATGAAACTCCTAATGGCTGTATATAGGGTAATGTACTGTGGGTTCCCCATTAAGTGGAAATCAAGACACAATGCAAGATTAACTTCCCTATCCATGCCCAAGAAAAGGCACAGTGATGCCTGAATGACTTACCTCAGTTTCTGACTGTCTAACACTATCATCTTTCAGATCTGATTCCAAATAGAAGCACAAAATATAAGCTGATTGAAAAGCACACTATTTTGACTTATTTATTCTGATATATTTTAAATCACTGTTCATTGGCCCAGACAATTTTGCATTTACAAGACAGCAAATTATGCTAAAATCACTGAAGTATGCAGAAAGAAATCTCAGCTGCTCCTTAGCTATTCACTGTGTATTCGGCATGTTCATGCTACAAGGATGGGAACATTCAAATAAATGAACAACAAGTCTGAGAAAGGAACCCAAGAGTCTTGCTTCAGAGTCCTCTGCTAGACCATACGGGCTGGTGCTCGTGTCCTCATCATTGCACAAGTGGTGGTATGTGAATAAAGTAGATTTGATATGCCAAGATATGATCATGATAAGAAAGTGTTAGAAAAATTACAGCTTGATTATCACATTAGATATGCACATTTGCAGCTACTTCTCCAATCAGGAAGAGCAGTTCAAGCACATATTGCTCAGGGCAGTGCCAGAAGGAAGAAGATGGGGAAGAAACAGAGGGGAAACCATGTTACCTGCTTCAGATGTTGCTGATGCTGAAGGAAGGAGAGATAATACTGGAGTTGGCATTGCAACACTGTCAACAGCTGCTGGTTTCCTTCTGGTCATCGTGTTACAGGCAGAACTTTCCATTTTACTATGAAGTGAAGTCTGGTCAGCTTTTAAGTGGGCACCTGCAATTCCTGGGGAGGGAAACAAGATTTGGATGAATATTGATAAAGTAACGTGTCTGGGGAATATCTGGAAAAGAGTAATCAGTTGCTGTCATTGTTACCCTGATATATTTCCATATTTTCTTGTGTATGTGCCTGAAATATGATCTTGATACTAGCAAGAATCACTGTTGCTGCTTTGTTGTTTTGGGTTTCTTTAATAATTTTGCTTAAAGTTGTACCATCACTGATCTCTATGAACATAATAATTACATAATAACACTTAGTATTATCCAAGCAAAAACACAGTCTGAAATATATATATACAGAGGGAGAGAGAGTGAGACGTGCTCCTTATCTCTATTTAGTGGGATCATCAATTCTTCACTCCCTGGATAGTTTATTCTCCACACAGACTTACTGTCTTCTATAATGACATGACTCAGGGGGTGTTTCATCTGAGTAAGGAGTAGACATCAGGAACAGCCTCAATATCTAACTCCCTGTATAAAACACATTACACTCATTTTTTAGGAATCCCCTTTCTAGTGAAAATTTACCTTACAACTCATTAAAGAGGTGGGAGTTTAAAAAGAAGAGCAATTTGTCATGTATTTATCTACCTAGTGATTGCAATGCAGAAGAAATGAGTGGAACACACCAAAGAGGTCAAGTATTCCAGAAAAATAAAACTTATGCACTCAGGGCTGGTAGATTCCTCCCTTAACAATGTTTCTCAAACGCTTTTATGATTTGACACCATTGTGCATGTTTGTAAAGGAGTCAAATCCAAACTGCTGGGATTGAAACTTTACATACCAGATACCTGGACAGTACAGCTGAGTCTGTACCCACCCGTTTACGGGTCACATTTCTGTCACTTCATGTGTGTGTATACATATTGCATATCTATCTAAGTGTGTGAATTTATCAAGCAGAAAGGCAGCTAAATTCCTCAGCCACTTTTGACAACAAGACTGGGAGGGTTTTTTTCCTGTTTCAGAAAACTCTTAGCAGTTGCTCCTTTGCAAAAATCCAGTAGCCCCACTCTCATGAGACCGGAGCTGAGGTCTGCTAGGGTGAGGACTTTGTGCTATGTCTTTGCCAGCTTATGAAAGCCTCTTCCAGTTTCTGTTATGCTGGGCTTCAACATGTCCAGGATAGTCATTAATTTCTCAAATGCAATTTCCTTTTCATTCCAAATCTACACTCCTCAGATAAAATGCATCAGACTCTGGCAATTAAATTACATGACAATACAAAAATCAGAGATTGCAAGGCTTCTCTTGAGATCGCTTAGCCCACCCCACCCTGCTCGAGCAGAGTCAGCTAGAGCAGGCTGCTCTGAACTATGTCTGGTCAGGTTTTGAATATCGCCAAGGAGGAGGACTCCTCAGCCTCTCTCAATGACCTGTTCAAGTGCTCAGTCCTCCTCATAGTAAAACCGTGTTTTGTGATGTCAGACATAACCTTCTGAGTCTAATTTTGTGCCCACTGTCTCTTGTCCTGTCACTCGGCACCACTGAGAAGAGTTTAGCTTCATCTTCATCTCTTCATCTGAGAAGAGTTTTAGCTTCATCTTCTTTACTCTTCATCAGAAACTTGTGCACATGTAGAAGATCTCCCCTTAAGCATCCTCTTCTCCAGGATAAACTCTCCCAGCTGTATCAGCCTTTCCTCATAGGAGAGATGCTCCAAATACTCAATCATCTTTGTGGATGATTGGACTTTCTCTCGTCTGTTCATGTCTCTGTTGTACTGAGGAGCCCAGAACTGGACACGGTACTCCAGGTTCTGGTTTACCAGTGCTGAATAAATGGGAAAGCTCCCCTTCCTCAGTCTGCTGGCAACACTTCTCCTAATGCATCCCATAAAGCTGTTAGCCTTCTTTGCTGCAAGGGCACATTGCGGGATAATGGTCAACTCGGTGTCCACCAGGACACCCAGGGAGTTTTCTGCCAAGCTGCTTTTCAGCTGGTCAGCCCCCAACAGGTATTGGTGCATGGGGTGATTCCTCCCCAGGTGGGGGAGTTTGTGTTCGTCCCTGTTGAATTTCATGAGTTTCCTTTTAGCCCATTTCTCTGTCCTGTTGAGGTCCCTCTGGATGACAGCATGACCCTCTGGCATATCAACCACTCCCCTCAGTTTCACATCTTCTGCAAACTTGCTGAAAGTACCCTCTACCCCTTTACCCAGATCATTAATTAACAGGTTAAATAATTTTAGCCCCAGTATCAACATCTTGGGTATACCACCAGTCACTTGCCTTTACTGGAATTTATGCCACTGATCACAACCCTTTGAATTTTATTTCAGTCAGCTTTCAGGCCATCTCAGTGCACACTTATCTAGTCTCTGTTTCACCAGTTACAGGGCACAGTGTGAAAAGTCTTGCTGAATTCAAGGTAAGTAACATCAGGTTGATCAGGCATGATTTTCCGTTCATAAATCTGTGCTGACTCCTAATCATCTTCCTGTCCTTCACATGTTTGGACATGTTTTCCAAAATTACTTGCTCTATCACCTTCCCAGGGATCAAGATGAGGCTGGCCAGCCTATTGCTCCTTGGGTCTCTCTTCTTGCCCTTACTGAACTGATATTTGCTCTCTTCTAGTCCTCTCCAATCACCCGGATCTTTCAAATATGGTAAATGTCCTCAAAATGACATCGGCCAGCTCTCTCAGCTCTTTTGGGTGCATCCTGTAAAGTCCTGTGGAGTTATCTACACTCAGTTTGTTTAACTGTTCCCTAACCAGATCCTCCCCCACCAAGAGTGAATTTCCTTTCCTAACCAATCTCAGGGGGCTGGGATTCCTGAAGGCCAGCCTTACCGGTAAAGATCAAGGCAAAGTAGACAATGAGTAACTCAATCTTTTGCCACCAGGGTCTCTGCTCCATTCATCAGTGGGGCACATTTTCCCTAGGCTTCATTTTGATGCTTGGGTACCTGCAGAGACATTTCCTGTTGCCCTACTGCCTTTGCTAGATTCAACTCCAGATAAACTTTTGCTTCTTAAGCCCATCCCTACGTGCTTGGACATTGTCTCTGTACTTCTCTGGGTCACCTGTTCCTGCTTCCACACCTTTTTTTGCTTCCTCTTCATGTCTGACATTACTCAAAACCTCCTTGGTCGTTCATGCAAGACTTCTGACACATTTTCTCGATTTGATGTGCCACTCCTATTTGGTTTGTTATGTCTTCACATTTTCCCTGAGCCAAGCCCCATGCCAGCAGCAAACTTTCTTTGGCATCAGGTCAGGTCAGCAGATGGAGACCTTTATCCCCTGGAGGAGTGCGCCCCCGCTGCTATCTCTGTCTGCACCTGGATATCATCTGGTAGTTCCTCAAAGAATTCCCACAAGTACTCTGACACCTTTCCCGGGACATCAAGACGACCTCAAAGCAGAGCCAGAAATTGCTGCATAAACTTCTACATCTGTTGGCTGTGTTCACCCTCTCCAGACACCAACCAACATTTCCTTGCATTTGCAGTTTGGAGAAGCTTTGAATGGTACCTGCTTTTGTTCCTTTCTCGTGAAATGTGAAATAAAGGAGATCTATGGGTTGTCTCAGAAACTGTGGAAGGGATCCCCAGAAGATTTAGGCACAGAAGAACTGCACTGGAGAAAGGAGTCTGAAAGACAGGGCTACAGAGTGGGCCAGTTAGAGGTAGGAGTCTTGATTGACCTGTGACCCGGTATCAGCCTGGGACTTAACAGAGGAGAGTGGCTCAGGGTGCAGAAGTAGTCAGGAGTGAGATGGAATTATGGGTCATGGCTTGATGGAGATATGCAGAGGAGTTTCTGCCTGTTAGACCACACATCCTTCCAAAGTCTCAAATCAAGTATTAAGCATCTCCAATTGTATCCATTCATCTTCAATCTATCTCTGCTCAGCTTCTCTATTGCAAATGAGAACAATAATATACCCCTCATCTCAAGAGCAGTGCTGCAGAAATAAAATTATCAACATTCATGAAACATTCATCTATTCATACCAAGGCTTAGAAACGTGGAATAAATGAGACATGATGGCACACACTGAATAGGAAAATCCAGCTACAACACAGCTATTCATTAGGTGAGCACTATGCATTGAGTAAAGCAGTGTCCCGTAGAATAACTGGGATATCTGACCAGGTGATTACGTCCATGGGATCACAGCGCTACAGAACTGTGCATGTGCAAAACTGAGGTTTCACCACTCCACAGTGCTTGAATGTAGTTCGTGTGGAAGAAATGTGCCTATGTGGGTGTATGTATCAATACATATGCATGTATATGCATGTGCATATGGTATATAGTAATGCCAACAACATCATAAATTCAACATCTGGTTCTAATTAAACCAAAGGACCTATATCAAAAACCATATGAAAACCTGCAGCTGTAACCTGTTGACCTCTATTGATAAAAAAAAAAAGCCTTTGTGAAGCTGTTCTTCAACATATCAAGGGACAGTCATTCATTTTTTTCAAAGGTAATCCCTCACAAACCACTTACCCTCTCAAATCTCTACCTGCACACAGTGTTTGCATTAGGGACCTTGATTTATGGATTCCCACTCCTTGGATGGAGAGGCCGACTTCCTGTTGCCGTGGTTACTTGGATCTTGGTTCAAGGTTAAAGTACTTCCAAATCAAAATCAGTGGCAGGCACCACATCTAACAGCCAGGTTATTGACTACCCTAGGATGCTTAAAGGTCAAAGAGCAAAGTGCTGCTTACTGCCTTTAGGGTGAGTCAATACTTTCAATATTTTTATTCTGTTTCTTCTGAAGAAGTAGTTGATTCTCAATTACCACCTATCTGGGTTTAGCAAGGTCATACAAATCATTGAGGAAGATCTTCCCCCCACAGAAGAGATTCAAAGATAATGAATCACTTCAAAGACTACATGGCCCAGTTGCTGCTCATCACAATGTATCATGGGTTCAGCCATCTGTCTTTTGTTTTAGGCACTTCTTCAGCCTATACCGCTTACCTCACCGAAAGTCTCATCTGAACTGAGGAACAGAAGTAATTTATGGAACTGGAGCAGCCGATAAGGAAGAACCATCAGATGTCTTTCACAGATATCAAAACACAGTGAGAGACTTGGAGGCACTGTTGGAAACCCATGGAAGTGCAGTGATTTGCTCACAAGGCTGGCTTATTCTGAGTGGTGGTAGGTCTAGCCTTTGAGTGGATGGACCTGCTGGTGCAGCATCACCACCTTTTGTAGGACTTTTTCTTCTCGTTTGGGGTGCTCTGTTCAGAAGGCTGTATGCAAGCTCAATCCATCTTTGAATCAAGTGAAAATAAATCATCTGCAACACCATCACACGTTGGGGTCAGAGTTTAAAATTCACATGCACACATCCATGATTCCAGTGTATTTCACCCTTTGCCTCTGCTCCAGGAAGAAAACAAGATGATGTATATGGGTGGCCTGATTCAGACCTTATTTATTGCCCGTCTGTTGATCTTTGTGCATTTCACCATCATAGAATCATGGAATGTTTTAAGTTGGAAGGGTCTTTCAAAGCTCATCTAGTCCAACTCCCCTGCAGTGAGGAGAGACACCTTCAGGTGAGTGGGTTGCTCAGAGCTCCAAGCTCCAACTCAACCTGGAATTGTTCCAGAGATGGAGCTTCTACCACCTCACTGGGCAACCTGGGCCAGGGTCTCATCACCTTCATTGTAAGCAATATCTTTCTTCTCTCTAGTCTGAATCTCTCCCTTTTAGTTTAAAACCATCACCCCTTGTCCTGTCACAACAGGTCCTGCTAAAATAATTGTCCTCATCTTTTTTATAGACCTCCTTTAAGTATTGAAAGGCTGCAATAAGGTCTCCCATTTTTAAATGGTCTGTTTGTGAGTTTCCTCCAAATTAGACCCTTCTTCATCCCGTGAGAGATTCATACCCTTACTTTCCTGAGTCCTACTGATAGCACAGATAACACTGCGTGCACATACACGCAGCAACAGGCAGCAAAGAAGGTGCTGGTTGGGGGGGAATCAGTCATTATTTGTTTAACGAGGAAGTGCAAAGGGAAAAGACAGCTTCAAAAGCAAGAGCAGACATTAAAGAAGTTATCAAGAAGTTATAGCAATGATGGCATCATTGTAATAACCAGTCATAATGACTGTAAGCAAAGGGCTGAATCAGGAGAAGCTCTGTTCCAGTTCAGGGAAGAGTGGCAGAATATCTGTGTATCAGGGGAGACAACACTGATGTGAAACCAGCCGTTTTCTTCAAGACTTATTGGTCCCCTGATACTTTGGATAAAATCTGGCATTCTTCATTCACTGGCTAAGCAACTTACAAGCTCTGAATGATAATTAATTAATACATTAATTTTAAAGGCCTAGTCATTATTGTTGTTGTTACTAATGTTGCAAACAACGTTGCAAGTAATGCGGTCTAGCTCCGTTGTGCTAGGGTCCGTACAAACAGATCAAGTAACTATCCATGCTTTACTGCTAAATCGTGCTCACTCTGCTTATTGCATTCATCTGTTTTCTCTCATCTTGTACTTATATGGAAAGGTTCTTGGATAACATCCATCTTTTCTTCTTTACTTTGTGTACGAAAACTAGCAGAAAGTGCACCCAGGCTGGAACTATAACTGCCAGTTCAAAAGAGATAATAAATGTTAATTTGCCAGTGGAAAACAGAGAAAATCAATTGATAAAACTTGATCTCAGAGAAGCTTCTGCTAGGGAAGGTTTTTCTTTAGAGATTTCATTGCATTGGATTCCAAACTCCCCACAAATTTCTGGAAATACACGGTTGTTCTCGAATCGTTTATGCGTCTGACCATTGTTATCCAAAAACTCTTACGAATGTTTTTTTTTCCCAGTCTTTGCACAATGTAGTTGTGCAATGCAGCTGTACAGGGATGTACATCTAAACATTAAGCTACTCATAGTATTTACATTTTGATAACCCCTCCATTTTGAATAAAGAACCAGAAGAGAAATTGTATCTGGGTGAATCTTTTCTTAAGGCTGATTTTAAATAAATCTGTCAAAAGTTTGGGCTTGCATCATATTCCAGAAGGGAGAACTGAATTTACTATGTGATAAATGTAGTTAAGGAAAGTGATTATTCTTCTTAGAGTAATATTATTACCTTTCTAACTTATGGAATTCATTTCCCTGGCTTCTATTTGATGTGTATTATTATTTAAAAATAACTATACTTCCAATGTACAGGACTGCTTTATGCCTTTTATCTTCCTCCCTTTTCTGCCACCACATTAGAAACTTCAATTTCCACCTCTTCTACGAGGGATTTTCTATTCTGTAGGATGTGTCCCCCTGAATAAAACCATATTCCTGCAGACTAAAAAAAATAAATTACTCTCATTGCCAACAGGCAAAAATTTAAGACACAGCGACCGCTTTATTTCATTCCAGCTATGTTCCTACCTTTTTTTTTTTTTTTTAATCAGGCTAGCTTTAGAGAATGAAAGGGAGAAACCAAGAAAGCCATCATTAGATAGATCTTCTGATCTTTATCTGCAGCAGCACAGTCAGTCAGAAGAGCTAATGCTATGATGATAGCTTTGAAATCTCTTAGGAATTGGATAAAGAGAAGCGATAGTGATGAACTCCCAGCTAATAAACACAGAGTGCTTATTTCTGCAGAATGATCAATTTCCAGATGTCCTGAGGCTTGTCTGATACAGTTGATTTACTCATTCTCCCTCACTTCACTAATAAAGCTCAAGTCCAACATCAGATTAGAGAAGAGCCAGATTTCTTAAAGGGGCAGGAGGAAGGCTGGCATCATGGCACGCAAATGCTGGGAGACATACTAATCTCTTCTGCCTCCTCCTATAAGCACCAAGCTGTCTTAAACAGCTGCTTTCCTCTGCTGAAATCAAACTCTTTATCCGCTTTGGGTTAGTACAGTAATACAGACAATTAATTTGTTACCTTGTTAGTGGAAATTTAATGCAATGATCTAAAAGAACTCTTACATATTGTGATAAACTTTAGTGCCTCCAGGGCACTTCTCTTCCATAGGACTCATTTCACATCCCATCCATTATGCAAATGAGATGTGGAAATAGTTTAGTTCCCCTAATGTATCTGTACACTGATGGATTGCACAAAGTCAACCCTACTGAAACTAATGAGGTTAAATACATCTTGCCATTTCTTTCTACTTGGGTGAATCTCTGTGCCTGAGTTCAAGAAACGCAGTGCAAGTCTTCCTCTTCCCTTCTTCATGAAGATAATTGTGTTTCCTGACAGGGGGAACAGTGGCAACTGCCACATACCTGATTACTCGCAAGGCATTACTTAGGCAAGAGAGCAGCTGCTGTTGCTATATGCAGCTGTAGTATTGTCCGCAGAGATCATCTTCCACTTTGGGGAGGTGGGTCCCAGGACTGTGTGGAGCTGCAGGCTGCAGAAATCTGCAGCCCACAATGACATGGAATGTTTGGAAACAACATAGCTGTTAGTGTTATCAGTGAAAGAAACAAACCCAAAGAGGAAAGAGTAAGGAAGCACTATTCTACTCATCAGGATGAGTCTCAAATCACCATTTCCACTCCAACTAAGATGATGGTCAGCTGTAATGTGAAATTCCAAAAGGTCCGTCTCCTGCCTATTTCAAGCTTGTACTTGCAGTGAATTAGAATTCCTAGAAGATGGAGTCTTGAGCCTTGCCTTTTAGTTTTACTTTAGGGTTGCTTTTTCCTATACAGGTCCAGGAAGGATCATGGATCCTTCATCTCATTCCCTTCTTTCCTTGTTTGCATATTGCCATCATGAAAGCAGAGGGGGCCTGTGTCAGAAGACTCAGGAATAAAGGGCATGAAGCCTTATCCCTGGGAGATGGAGAGATGTGTGTCTGGAAGTTCAGTCCTTCATGTACTCAAAGATGAGAATTGATTTAATGGAACAGTTCATATCCCAGGACAGTACAGGACAGTAATCCAAGAAGGCTGAAAGTGTGCTTACGACCAGTCTCCTCCAGACCCGATGCATGCACTTTGCAGGCCCCCAGCCCTTCAGCATGGGACTATGATTTGGAAATGTCATGTAAGAAACCACCAAATTTTGTCATGTGAGGAAGTAAAAAACCCGTGAAGTGAGGATTTCCAGAAGTTGGATCAAAGTAGAAGAAAATGTTTGTTATATGCAGATGACAGCAATCAATAAATTTAACGAGAGAAAAATCTGGGGATTCAAAAGACTAATTCAGAGTCAAAAGGCTTCAGGATCCCAGGCCTTGTGGACATGGAACTAAGCTAAAGGAGCTTGCTAATGGGTTCAGAGTCAACTGGACTCCAGTTTCTGCCTGGAGCCTGAAACTTCAAGTCGAGCAGAAAGTCACACTTTATAGTGGTCAGAGACTGACAGAATCAAGCGAGACAGACAGAGACCTATGGTGTTGGAGAAATGAAATTTGCCATGAAATATCTCGGTGAATGAATCATTTAATACACAGTGATGAAAAACTAAGTTCTCTTGCAGAGGAGGAAGGACAAAAATTAAAATCTGAAAAAAAAGTGAAATGAAAAAGAAGTGTTTAAGTGAAGATGACTGGGTGGAAACGCCAGCTAAAGGGCTCTTTTTTAAGGCACAAAAAGCCATGAGGTATGCGGAGAGGAAAAAAAAAAAGACTTGCAGTTAGAAGCAAAGAACTACCTAGAGATCAGTAGTCACTCCCGGATGAGCTGTCGTAGTGGATGAGGACATGCTCACTGGGGTGGAAGGAAATGGAAGACAGTATTTCTTTCTCAAGAACACAGCTGAGGAAAGACAGATGAGGAAATTTCAGTCCGTAAGTAATGAGAAAAGTCAAGGGTGGTGTTTTGAGTTGTTGTTTTTCTTAACAACAGGGATGATCAGTTTTAAATGTGGCAAATAGAGCTGATATTCCCTAGGCAAATGGAGTTGGGAGCTGCTCGTATTCATCATAGATTAAATGGGACACTGACAGCTTTGGTAGGAGTGTGCTGGCATGAAGCATGAGCAGAAGACTCAAGTTGTTATTGGGGGGAGGATGAACGAGACACAAGGGCTGGGCTGGTGTAATGATGGAGTCATTTTTCAGGCACATCCAGTGCACAGAAAGTGATGAAATCTAAGAGAAGTTAGCAGAATAATTAGCAAAAATCTTGCTGAACAAGGTCAACTAAGAGACCTCCTCTGAGAAAAAACAGCTTAATGCTCCTCCAGAAACAACAAGGCTTCATTCTCTTCATTCTCAGTGTTTATGCACTCAACAAATAGCAATGTCTGTATGATGCACAAACTCAGCTGATTTTGCTTTCTTTCTAACTAAAATATTATATTTGCATTAAACCAGTTTAAGTAGTCCTGTGGTGGTATCTGTGTTGGAAAAGTAAACAGCGCCAGGGATGTTGGGCAAACTGAACTACCCATACTGTTACACAGAAAGAGAACCAGGTGGGTACCTTCACCATCTAACTTGGTCCAGCAATATCTGACGTAGTCCCCAGAGTCCACACCTTTCTACTCACTGCGCCAAGAAGACAAGGCACTTAGGGACAGGTGGGACAATGGGTTGAAAGTCACAGAGCTGATAAGAGCATCTAAGACTGCTTGACTTCTAAGTTAGTGTTCTCCCTACTGGGCAGCCTAGTCATTTCGTTTTTCTTCTTTATCTGTAATAAGCTGTGCTCCAGTTCATACAGTGAGAAATACCCTATGACATGCATTTGAAGTAAAATCTCAGCACTTAATAGAAGTCCCCATATACCCTGCAAACTAGGAGACTATAATAGAGGGGGGTTTATTTTTAGAAGGTTTTGTGCTGGCTTTGTTTTAATATCTGAGTCCATTCATCCCACTTTAATGCTGATTTATCACTAAAATGAATGCTTGCTTTATCAGCACCAGAGATGAAAAATAATGCACACTGGGAGTACATATATTGTTCTTATTCCCTCTCCTTTTCTGTATTCCAGATCAATAGATATGGGATATTTTTTTACCTTTCATTCTGAAAACCATAGTAATTGACTGCAATATGAAAACTGCAATCTATTTAAACAGATGATCACAAGTGTTATTGCCAATTAACCTCAGCAACAAAGAAGTTTAATAGTCAGCTACCATTATGGCACACAGGACTTTAATTGTTGTGCTATTCTAATGGCATTCTGAAAAGAGCTAAGATATTTGAAAGTGATCAAATAGAGTACAATGTTTGGTTTTATTTTAACAGCTCAGGGTTACTCTGAAAGGAGAAAAAACAGACAGATGTAAAATTCAGGATTTTTCCTGAAGTTCATCCTTTCCCCTGTCTATTAATACCCTCAGTGATATGCCATTTCTCTAATGTGAACTTTAGTGTAAAGTCTTTGGATTTTAAATATTTTTCAAAGGAATATTCTGATGAAGGAAATGCTTTGTTGAGAGTGGTTTTCATTAAAATTCTTGCTGGCGACTGCCTCCTATAACAGTGCATGAAGGATGGCAGAGAGACCACATGTAATAAGGTCAGAGACTGCCTCTGTGGAGCATAGACACGAGAAGGGATGTGACTCATGAAGAAGAGGTTAAAGAGGTGAAGAGTGTAAAGTGGAATGAAATAGGGAAATAGATGGAAATACGCGACAAAGAATAGAATGGAAAGAAGCTGGAGGAGGGAAATCGCTTATTACAGACACGTGTGAAAAGCAGATTGACAAGAACAAGAATAAAGAACATACTGGGAAAACCCTAAATGCTCTTAACCGCTGACATTTGGAGTTATGCTATCACCCAAATGCTGCACATCTATGCCTGAGCCACTCTAAATTTCCAGAGTGCTTTTCTGCACAGATTTAGTGCAAGCCTGTCTTCAGTTTTCATGTCTACTGGAGCCAAAACAGGATATTTTTGGTTCGTCACTCAATGAACTTCTCTGTCTGTTATGTTATATACTTATTTCATAGCACCAGGCAGACAGAATACAGAAAGGTGTATCAAGGAATATGCTCGCTTTAAACATCCACCCTGAGAGAGCATCATGGTGGTGTGAAGATGATAAAAGCAGAGCATTTCTTTAATTATGATAGGTCTCCTGGGGTGGCAGAATTTTATTATCCAAAATAAAAGATTTAACAGTGGCTGAATCTGCTGAAATTCTGACACTGACTGAGATTTTGGTCTGGCCATCAAACTATGGAAAAAAACAATACCTTTTGCTCAATAACTTGAGCAAAATGCCAAGCACTGCATCTCCAACGGTTATGCTTAAAATTAAGCTGATACCTAATTTTCTCAGCACTCCATGTCCCAGCACAGGTTTACCTAAGGATAGGACCCAGTTCCAGAAGACTGTGAGCAAAAGCAGGCCTTGGAAGTTTAGCAGAAGAACTAGAATTCCGGGAGGAAGAAGTCTAAGGGGATTTTATCTAGCAGTTTGAGCATAAAGAAGCACCGAGGCCTTGTTTTCTCTTACTGGACAAATGCCCTGTAAAAGGGCTCAATCAAATTCAATATTTTGAATTTTGCCTTTGAAAACAAATCTATGGATTTGTGCTTACACCTTACTGTTGATGGAGGATTTTTTAGTAACTAAAGGAATAAGGGGTTCATCTCATCTAACTTTTGGTGGTCTCAACCTGGGCTTCTACACAAGAGCTGTGTGTCTAAGTTGCTGTGACAGACAACAGAGATCAAATTAATTAACAGAGTCAGAAGAGTGGAGTGGGTGTTTCATCTGAGAAAGCAGGGTCTACTTTATTCCAAGATTAGATACTTTCCAGGATCGATTGGCTGAACTTTCACTGACTATAATGAAAACTGAAAAACCTAACTCAAAAAGTGATCTTATGCTGTGGACACCCAGATTTGGGTGAGAGGATTCCCCACAAAGCTCTTCGGCCAAATCACAATCTCTCCAGTTTAAATTCCTCCTACTCAAATGGAGAGGCTCAAATGGAGATAGTGCATCCCTGGGCCAGGAGTGTAAGCTCTATACAGGCACCTGGTTATATTTGAAATGCCTTGAAGTATTCAAAACATCCAAGGGAGGCTGGCAGATATGATAAAGGGCTTCAGACAAGACCTCTGCCCTTCTGCAAGAGCAGCTGGAGGCCAGGCAGGATATCCTAGGCATCTCAAATGACAGTTGACAACTATGTGTGGGCAAATGAATCGAGCCCTGAGCCTTCATTTTTGCTTGTCCCAAAGACTCTTGCGGGTAGGGAAATATCTCATCATTGTAAATATCCCCTTGTCACCAATGAAGGAGCAGCACAAACATGCCCTGTCAACTCTTCCCTGAATGGCAAGCAAAATGGCTGCAATGTGTGTGCAGTAAATTTAAAACTGTGGAAATTTCCCATGATCCTTTAGGATGGATTTTCTTTACCTAGGACGAAAATTAAGAACACTTTTTTAATGTCCCCTGACAACGGTCTTTTTCTTGATGTTATAAAGAAATGAGCATGAGTACTCTTTTTTTTCTTCCTCCTAGTAAACAGAGCACTAAAAATAATAATAATAAACCCCTAAGCAACCCTACAATTTGAAATTGCAAGTGAGATAAAAACACAGGAACTTACAAGACACAGATCTGTAATTGCTAGTATATACAGAAGGAATCAATGAAATAAATACAGCCTATCCAATACGTACAAGAATGAGCCACCCAAAGTGCATAATTCTCTTATCTGTGTTTGAAGCTACCTCAAAGCAAAGAGTGCGACATGTCTCAGAATGATTAGACGGCTAACTAAGCTTAACGTTTCCTCTCCCGTCTTGTTTATCTATTCTTCATTGTTCATTTAGTGATGGGAAAAGGCTGTGGAAGTAAACCTATCATGATGACTTAGACATATATATCACTTAAATCCAGCTCAGCCTCTCAAAAAAGCCTCTAAAGGCAGCCTAAGTTATGGTTAGACCTTAAGCTGGGTTTCTCCACAGGAATTTCTCTCTTCTCCGCAAACATAAGCAGTGTTTCATCTGGGATATGAATCCTCAGAGATGGGAAAAAGCTCCCACAAAATGCCAAAGATGCATCAGTAAAATATCCTCATTGATGAAGATTAACTGTTTCAGTGAAGAAAAGAAGAATGTTTAGCAACTGCAGGGCATTTTCAGGGCTTGCTGTGCTATTTCTGTAGAGCTGTGCAGCTGTTTCTCATTCCAGGAGTAAAAGAAAAAAAAAAAAAAGAAGTCTTCTGTTTTTTTAAATGATCTGGAACCACTTGGCATGCGACTTCTGAAGTGTTTAGCACAGTCTTACAAAAACGTCATGAAAATTTATCAGCTAGGCCCCAAATCTACTTGCCTGCCTTGTATCATCAGTCATCATGCTAATGAAAATACTAATGGCATTTTGACTGCGTTTTAAGAGAAATGAGCTGCTTCAATGGAACGGGAATTAGAAAAAAAAATTAATTTTTGCACAAAGAGTGTATCATTCTCCCTTTTTATTGTTATTAATTAGATGAAACATTTAGCTTCAGTGAAATCTGGGGTCCCACTGCACAAGTCACAGCAGACACGAAAAGGGACAAACTGGCCACATCACTAAACAGAGGAAGGAAACAGAAGAATCAGGAACAAGGAACAGAATGGGAAACACCAGCACTCAAAAGGTTTTCAAGTCACTTAATGAAATCTAAGCTATTTGGGGACTTCAGATGATCAACAAAGAGAAGATGACAAGTCAGCTCACTCCAGTTAGCCCAGATGCCTACATTTGGGTATGTCTAACTGTCTCCGGAGGTGCCCAGGTTGGCCAGCTCAGACACAGACATCAAACTTTCAGGAGTCAAGGTATGGCCATATGAATCTCAGAAAAAGCATCTCCCTGTGACCATGCAGCAGGTGAGTGAGGAATGCAGCTTCACTCCCCAGGTTCTCACCCAATCCCCTGTCGTAGTTGATGTCTTGGAGTTATTGTTAGGATGGGTGCAAGCGGTGCACCTCAAGCTCAGAGACTGAGGAAACCAGCGGTTC
>NW_010393487.1:0-6951 GCF_000710305.1 Buceros rhinoceros silvestris | reverse complement strand
GGTTCAGCTTCCCAGAAGACACCACTAACCCTGGCCTTGTATTGCCAGGAAGGAGTTGGACAAGAGGCCCCCAGCAGATGAAGTTATCAGTAGGTGGTGCTGATGACCAAGGGGTGCAAGCCCTGGTTTCACTGCACCAGTTCACCTTGATCATGCGCAGTACTGGTTCCCTTCTGTAGCTTATGTTTACTGTGGAGATCACCACATCGTTGTCACAGACTGGCAATATCTAGTACAAGTTTTGCCTTTTGTATTTCTCAATTGCTGCCTTTCCCTCAGCCCACAAGTGTTTTCACCTTATTTTCGCCCCATGTTGTTGAAGAGCAGGAGTGAGAGAGCTTCTGGGTGGGTGTCTGGAAGCTGGTCAAGGTCAACCCGCCACAGTAGAGGAGAGGAAGGGGGTGCCCGTAGGAGATCTTCTGATGGATGCATGTGGGTGCTGTGGTCTTACGAAGGAGAAGCTATGGCAAAAAGCTGGGACTGGTGTGGGATAGGAAGGAGGGGTGCTCCAAGCCATGGTCTCTGCTGTGCGGCTTGGGAAAGCACCAGCACTAAAGGAGCTGTGCTGGTGGGTGAGCAGACTTGCAGATTTGACAACCCAGAGGATGTTTGCTAGGCTTAATCCTAAACAAAACGCCCTAAATTTTGGAAACTTGAGCAAAAAGATAAAGGAGGGGATGCGGTGCCTTTCCTTAAGCAAAACAAAAAACCAAAAAAAAAAAAATAAGAAAAAAGAAAAAAGAAAAAAGAAAAAAAATGTGACCCTGGAAAGCCACAACAGTTCCCATGTTCCAATCTGCTCTGCCATGAAACCAGAACAAATAGGCTGCGGCATGGTTTTAAGAGTCGATTATAAAACACCCCATCAGAACATAAACATCCCGCATCGACAAAGTAATCTCTGTGGATCTCAGTGGGCCTGACCTGCTGCTGCCCTCTTCCTTGTATAGTCATGAATACAAATGCAAGGTGAATGCCGGCTGCCTTCTGATCTGGTGACATTTTACACCCATGTTACTGATGTCAACAACTGCATGAGGGAGCAGAGAATCAAACTCAGGATAACCACTTTCAAAAAATAGAAGGGTAAGCTGAAGGCACGTTTCCAAGGAGTTTAGGAATTTCAGGACTCAAGCTTACACGGCTAAGTCGATCCCTTCTGCACTCCCACATTTACTTAGGGAAAAGCCTTTTACTGTACATTGTACTGTAATTCGTCGTTTGAACAGACGCTGCCCTGTCTCAACAGGAGAGCTGTTCTCCATTCCTGCCATCTCACTTTGCGACTCCTAAATCAATGCAGAGAAATACCTCCACAGCGGAGCTATTCAGAAATCTTTGGAGATCAAAGCCTGAGAGCTCTGTCCCCAGTGCACAACGGGAGAAAAATATGACTTGTGGCTTGTTCTGTTCGAATGTTCCTTTCTCCTTTTAAGCAAACAAACAAATAAACAGCAAATGTCCTATTCCCACCTGGCATTAGAGCAATGTTATGTTTGAGACTTTAAAAGCGTAAAAGTCAAACCGTTCAAAAATGATGGGTCCCGTAGCAAATGTAACATAGTCCCAAGGGTGCCTACGTAGTGTATGGTATTGCTGCACATGGTATTAACTTTTATGCGTTCATCTCTATATGCAATGTGGTTCATTTATTGTTGCTCTGGGAACCACTATGTTTACATAAATTTTAATTTCCTGTCTTTTGTTTGTTCTCTTTATCATCTTTCTAAAACAAAATTTTCCTTGTGAATTTTAGTGCTCAACCCATTTTCTGCAGATGGGGGAACAGGAAAATTGACATCCTCTGATTTTCCCATGTGGCCCTGGCAATACACCTCCCCTTCGGTTTGGGCCCATAGAAAATGTGGAGCTCCAGCAGTGGCACTGCATTTCTACTAGACCAGGCCTGTTTCTCACAGGTTGCGGCAATTCTGGGCTGTTTTCTTCCGTGATCTCACCAAAAACTTTCTGATAAGGTCACCCAAGCTGTGTTTATGATATCATAACTCATTTTTCTGTTTCTATTTTCCTTTTAAATGCATGCAGCTTGTGACTTGAATGAATCTGGTGGTTGACTTCATATAACCACACCTGAGTTACTCGCCTTCAGACTTTGGTGCAAAAGCCCTTTGCTTTGATAACTAAAACAAGGTTTTAGTTTACTAAATGTTTACTTGACATCCTTTTTTGAAGCTTGCAAAGCTAGTACCTCACTCAGCAGAGATCTAGTGGCATCCTGTTTTGAAATATTACTCTAAAAGATTGACATCTTATAGATGTCAGTTCACAAAGAAAAATCCATGATGGTCCAGCTACAAATTAATGCAGTGATCTTCATGAACTGTTGATTAAAATTCAGCATTGACAGGACCAAGCCTTGCCACTGTTTTTTAGGGAAACAAAGAATAACAGATAAAGCCAAATTATAATAGGTCAGTGCAGCAAATCCAAGAAAAATATGGCAGTTTTCTGCAGCTGTGATAGGAATCCTTCCTCTTCTTGAATAATAAAGGCTTCTGCTAATTTTAACCAGAGCCAAATCTGAAAAACCTGCAGTCACATGTGACTCAGAGAGCCCCAAGGGAATAGGAGGTGGGGGGAGAGATGTGTGTGTGTGTGTGTGTGTATAATCTAACAGTGCCCAGAGCTTTTGAGATCCTGGACCACTTCAATCGCACAAGCCAGATTCATTAAAAACCCTGGCTACATTCCAGCAGTTAAAATTGAAGCAGCATATTTATTGCATTTTGCTCAAATAAATCTGAAAACGTGTGAATCATATCCCTTGGAGAGATGGGGAGAAGAAGTAAACAGGCGCCAGCTCACACTTAGAAGCGGACTATGACAAAGAACAAAGATGCAGGAGGGTCATTGTCGTGGGGGGCTGCAGGATGCTTGTCAAGTCGGAGGGTTTGGGAGGCTGAGGGCTCAGACGCCATTTTCTCCACTGCTGCTATTCCGGCCTCAGATCGCCTGTTTAGTTTTCTCTGTTTTATTTATACCTGCGCGCACACACAGGCGCGTTGTATTTTAAAGAGCTTCTTAGCTTATGCAACTCCGGTCTGCGGCTCTCTGTGGTTTTCCAGATGCTGTTCATGAGGCTGGCACCTCACCCCAATTGCAGCTGCATTCATCTGGGATTCAATTACTGCCCGTCTTGCAAAGGCAGATTGGTTTTTCAAAGATAACATATTTTGGGGAGTGATTTTATTTTTTTTTTCCCTCCCAAAAAGCAATTTTTATTAAGAAAGGAGAAGCACGACTTGTAGCTTGATGATGCCAGGTGCTGAATGCCTCCAGACAGGTCCTTAGCACCCTCAATATTGTTTTACTTCAGCACATTTTAGTGAATGCACAGCATCCTGCAGGGTTCAATTCTGCAAGATTAAAGTGCTGGCAGAGCAGGCTCCAAGCCTGCTGCTCCCAAAGGGAAACTATCAGAAATGTTATGTTGATAACCAGTTTTCTCGCGACTGATTTCACAAACAGTAATCAGCTCAAAATTAGCAAACCTTATCACTGAATTTTTTTGACAGATTTTTTGGGGAAAGGAGGGTAGACAGCTTTTGCAAAATCAGGAGGTGATTGAATAGTCCTCCAAGGCTTTCTCGGCACCCTGGATCTTCTTCTTCCTCTGGCAATGCGTAGCTTTCCCCGAGGTGATGCTGTGCAGAGGGGAGTCCCATGGCTTGGTTGGGCAGGATACAGGCAGCATGGGAGGTGAAGGGGGGGACTGATGCTGGTGCCCAGCAGCTTGATGAGGCCGCTCTATGGGCAGGGTGGGAGGGAAAGGATTGGTTTGCAAGGGTGCGGTAGACTCTGAGAGATGGGTGTGGGGCTTAAGAGCACACTCCATCAGCACAAGGGCGGGAGGCGTGGAGGGATGACTGGTTTAAGCTTCCGGTTCTTGTTTTCACTTACCGCATTTTCCTATTCGATTATGGGTTGCAATAATGAATGCAAATTAACAAAGTTATTGATTCCTCCTGGCTTTGGGTGGTGTTCAAAGGGGCTGAATGCAGTGCTAGGGCTTGGGACAGAGACACTGCTGCTTCTAAAGCATGTTGAGAACTCAAACAAAGTCATACAGCACCTATTCCTTATATTAGGCAACAAAATAAGCAGCCTGATTTGGGGGGATTCTAATTGTGCATGGTGTCCAGTCAGCAGCCTATAGCAGGGACCTTTGCAACCCATGTGATAAACCATGGAGATTTGGTGACTGATCTTGAACAGCCACTTTGGAAAGTGTTGGTGTCTACCCTTCTGCCTTAGTTTCCCCTATCTGTAGCGGGAGCAGAACAGTTCTTGTTTCAGCTACAGGGCTGGCAACAATAGTAAGTTACATGAAGGTGAAACAAAATTGCTTGTTCTAAAGAAGAAAAGGTGCTTATTAAAAGAAAGGATGCTGTTTGCTCTTTTTTGGATCAGACAAGGATATAAAAACAGCCTTATTTGACACTTGTGTACAGCTCTAGCTTTCCTCCGTCCCCCTCTGTGTGATTTATTTGCATGCCACCAAATCCAGCTGCCCTTTTCAAAGACTTACTGAAGTCCGCTAGATGCAGGAGAAACAGTTTTAGCTCAAAGGAAGGGAATGGATCTAGCAAATGTAACCGCATGTTTTTGATGGAGGAATTTCTTCAAATTAACAAAGACGAAACAGGGAAGGCAGGCAGACTAGCAAAGATGGTGGTGCAGACATGGTGCAGCAGCAGAGACCCTCAGTACATGTCCTCTGTGTGCCACTGAAGGGCTGATGGAGCACTGAGCTTTTACAAGTCTCTCCCTGCCTGTTTGATGCATTTTGCTGCAGTGGGAAATCTTGCAGGGGCCATGAAGAAACCACGCTCCATTAAAGACATGCAAGAGTGGCCTGCAGCTGTGAGCAGCTCAGCACAGCTTCTCCAGCCCCACCCAGGATGTTCCTTCTGCTGATGGTTCACATAGCCCCAGGCACAGGTAGTGACCGAGGTATGAGGTAGAGCTGGGATTTGCTTTGCAAATCTCCACTGCTTGGGGTCTGGATTTGGAAAACAGCATCCAGTGGTGGTTCAGATTGAGCTCCTGTTTAATCTGAAGCCTGAGTTTAATAATAGCTTTGCATGTGTCTCATTGTGCCTTTTGCTTGTACAGTGCAAAATATTTATATACATATATATTAACAAATGTGGCTACCCAGAAATGCCAGAGGTGAGAAACATGACCCCTGTTTCTAGTGAGTGAAAATAAACAATCCCATTGATTTTGTATCATGATTTCTCTTGAGTTTTAGTGGAGAGGCATACACTCCATCTAAAGGTAGACTTTCTATATTATACCGATAGTATCTTCAAGATAAAGACAGAAAGTTTAATTCCCCAAATAATCTTTCCTTCTCTAACTAGTGAACCTGAAGGCACAAAGAGTAATTGAAGGTCCACTCAATTAGTCCTAGGGGAGCACTGCCATCATAGCAGGAGGACACTCGTGTGAGACAGCAGCACAGCAACTGGGGAATAAATCAGGGATTTTATCCACAGAGGAGGACAACACTGCAGTCCTTCAGCATCCCTGACATTCATTCTACATAGCGCGAGGAACAGCCATTAATATTTATTTTAATGACTTGATCCTCAAGTAGACTAAATAAAATGTAGCATGAAGCAGGAAAAGGGAAGATATTCACCCTTCCTGTACCAGGCATCCAGAGCCTGTACCTCTTCATTGCCTGTATCTGTGTGTTTCTAACTATGTATTGCCGATTACTTAGCAGACTGCTAAAAGTGTCTTGGTTACATCATTTTTGACATCACAACATCTACCTCGTCAGTTTTGCTTTGTAAAAACATCGCTAATTAAAGAAAAAAAAACAACAACAAAAACAAAAAACCAACAACCCATTCCAAAACTTAGAGCACAAGTCCCTGCTTGTATTGACAGGAGGGATTTAGGGTAGGTAAGGAAACGTTATCTAAATATCGGGCCATCTTGACTTTCTGGAATGTTTAATAAAGACATTTTTCATGATGGCACGGTCCAGTGTCCACTAAAGCCTTGACTGAGTTTCTATTGACTGTAGTGTGCTTTGGATTGAATCTTAAATGAATAGTAAAAAATAATTAAAAAAAAATCTACTTTGTCAGCTTGATGCATGTATATATTTATTTAGTTGAAAGGTTTCCACTAAATAGAGGGGGAGTTGTGAATAAATCTCCAGGCATGACATTAAAGATTTGGCTAGAAAAACATACTTATTAAGGCTAAGCAGGACTTTAGTGAACACAGTTTTAAAATAAAAGCATGGGTCTCAAAAAGGAGTGCCAGCTCTCTGCTAATTCCCTTCTCCCTCATCACATATATTTTCCTTTAAGGAAACACAAAAGCTTACAGACCACTTGTGTGGCACGTTATTTGCCGCCTGCAAATAGGAACAGGCATGTTACAGGACTCCGAAAAATGCAGTTTGTAACTAACTGTAAGACCAACTGACCCTCAACAGCACTTCGTGGCCCCCACATGCAAACAATCATCTATTGATTCCCAAGGCCTCCAGTTTCAAACCCACTCTTGTTTTCAGGAGGCGTCCAGTTGCAGGCAAGACACTGTCCCTGCTAATTCTCCCTGCCTGGAGGCTGCTTAGCATTTCTGCTGCTCGCTTGAAGTGTTATCAAAATACGACGGCTTGCAAAGATGAATTATTGAATGTTAGTTTTTCACTGTTTTGGAATAGAGGCAATGAACTCATAGTCATACAAACGGGCTTTTATTGCTGCCCTCTTCACACATCTGCCAGACAGAATATTGAGGAATATGATGTAGGAAATACACAGCACCAGGAGGAGGGATGGAGTAGATCAGCCACTACTGCCATGTTTCCCAGGTTAAACTTAATGAATCAAAGGCTGTCGAAGAAAGCTGCTTAAACCTCTGTGTTCTCTACAACACAGAATCACAGAATCACAGAATCAT
>NW_010393486.1:124031-129128 GCF_000710305.1 Buceros rhinoceros silvestris | reverse complement strand
CCTGGGGGACACCACTTGTGACTGGCCGCCAGCAACTGGATTTGACTCGGTTCACCACCACTCTCTGGACCCAGCCATCCAGCCAGTTTTTGATCCAGCGGAGACTACACTCATCCAAGCCATGATCATCTGGTTTCTGCAGGAGAATGCTGTGGGAAATGGTGTCAAAGGCCTCACTAAAGTCCAAGTAGACAACACCCACAGCCCTTCCCGCATCCACTAAGTGGGTCACCTTGTCACAGAAGGAGAACAAGTTGGTCAAGCAGGACCTGCCTTTCCTAAACCCATGCTGACAGGGCCTGATCACGTGGTTGTCTTGCACATGCTGTGTGATGGCACTCAAGATGATCTGCTCCATGACTTTCCCCGGCACCGAGGTCAGACTGGCACGCCTGTAGTAACCTGGGTCCCCCTTCTGGCCCCTCTTGTGGATGGTGTCACCCTGACTAACCTCCAGTCAAATCATACCTGCCCCATTAGCCGAGACTGTTGGTAGATCACGGAAAGCAGCTTGGTGAGCACTTCCACCAGCTCCCTCAGAACCTTTGGGTAGATCCCATCTGGCCCCATAGACTTGTGCACATCGAAGTGGTGCAGCAGTTCATTTACTGTTTCCTCTCAGATTATGGGGCCTTCATTCCGCTCCCCATCTCTGCCTTCTGGGTCAAGACTCTGAACACTCTGTGAGCTGATCTTACCATTAAAGACTGAGGTAAAGGAGGCATTCAATACCTCAGCCTTATCCTCATCCTTGGTCACTACCTTTCCCCCCACATCCAGCAAAGGATGGAGACCCTCCTTAGCTCTCCTTCTGCTATTGATGTATTCATAGAAACATTTTTTGTTGTCTTTTATGGCACTGGTCAGACTAAGCTCCAGTTGGGCTTTAGCCTTTCTGATCTTCTCCCTACACAGTCTCGCAAAACCCTTATAGTCATCCTGAGTGACCTGCCTCTTCTTCCATAGGCCACAGAGTTTTCTTTTCTTCCTGAGCTCCCGCCAAAGCTCTCTGTCCAGCCAGGCCGGTCTTCTACCACAGTTTGTCTTATGGCTCACCAGGGCAGCCTGCTCCTGAGCTTTGAAGATTTCTCTCTTGAGTATTGTCCAGCTCTCCTTACTTCTCTGCTCTCAGCCAGGCCGTTCTTCTACCACAGTTTGTCTTATGGCTCACCAGGGCAGCCTGCTCCTGAGCTTTGAAGATTTCTCTCTTGAGTATTGTCCAGCTCTCCTTACTTCTCTGCTCTTCAGGACTGCCTCCCAAGGGGTTCTACCGACCAGTCTCCTGAAAAGGTCAAAGTCTGCACTCCGGAAGTCTAAAGTGGCAGTTTTACTGATCGTCCTCCCTACTGCCTCATGAAATGAAAACTCTATAATCTCACGGTCACTGTGGCCAAGATGGCCTCCAACCTTCACATAACCCATAAGTCCTTCTCTGTTGGTGACCAACAGGTCCAGTAGGGAGCACCCCTGGTTGGTTCTCTCACCAGCTGTGTGAGGAAGCTGTCTTCCACACACTCTAGGTACCTCCTGGACTGTTTCTTCACTGCCGTATTGTATTTCTAGTAGGCATCTGGTAAATTGAAGTCACTCCCAAGAAGAAGTGGCATCAATCATGAGACTTCAACCAGGTGCTTCTAGAATATTTCATCTTCATCTCCATCTGGGCTGGGTGGCCTGTAGCAGACTCCCACAGTCATGTCGGCCCTGTTGGCCTTTCCTCTGATTTCAGCCCATAAACACTCTACCCTTTCATCACCCATTGTTGATCTCAAGACATACAGGGTCACTCCTCCACCTCTTCTTCCTGGCCTGTCCTTCCTGTAGTGTTTGTAGCCAACACAGCGCTCCAGTTGTGCGTGTCATCTCACCGTGTTTCTGTGACGGCAGCTGTATCATAGTTTTCTTGCTGCACAATGGCTTCTAGTTCCTCCTGATCGTTGCCCATGCTGCACGCCCACACTGATGCCTCAGTCTCATTTTCTAGTGGGATATAGTCATGTTCATACCTGAATCTCTTTGGAGGTCAGAAAATAACCCTCAACTTCAGACTGGAAAGGAGAAATTTAATGAAGTCTAAATCTGGGATGCCTTGGAAAATTTTAACTAGTGCTTCCAAGAAGCTTTGACAGCTGTTGTAAAGGGAAAACTAAACTCCCTGTTGTGCTGAGATGGTCAGGATGGAAGCATACAGATAGTCATCTGTGGCAGAAAAAATAGGGCACATGGAAGTCAATCAGACTTTTGCAGCACAGTTTTGGACACTGTGGTCTTGTTCTTCTTATGCCCAAGACCATGCTAGTGTCCAGTGACGGAAGAAATATCCTGACAATGGACATCAGGGATATCAGTAGTCCCCAGCCCTGCTGTGGAAAGGTTATCTATTGATCACTGACAACTAGGAAAATGAAATCTAAAAGGGACATTGTGGTTTACCATCTTATTTATGACGTAGTGCCTTCTGTTGCAATAAGGTAAATAATTGAAAGTATTAATAAAATGTAATTCCCTGAGTTGTTCTGAGTCTGTGAGTAGATGACTTCTTTTATTCTCCGTTACTTGGACGGTATGTTTTTAAAGGCACAAGAAGTGTGTGGATACCAGCTGGGGGACATGGATTGACTATCCCCAGATGTGGTACTCAAAACTCTGTTTAATTAGTTTGGAAGCTGTGGCATGTTGTTACTCATTGTTAAGACCACAGGATCACAGAATCATTTTGGTCTGACGAGATCTTTAAGATCATCAAGTCCAACTGTTAACCCAGCAAGTCACTGCCAAGTCACCACTAAAGCATGTCTCTAAGCACCATCTTTTCAATACCTCCAGGGATGGTGACTCCACCACTTCCCTGGGCAGCCTGTTCCAATGCTTTACAATCCCTTCAGTAAAGAAATTTTTCCTAATGTCCAGCCTAAACCTTCCCTGGTACAAAGATTGGGCACAGTGACAAATATGAAAGCACTGGAGAAAAGTTACAGATACTTCTACCGGCTAAATGCTTTAAAAATGCACTTGAGGGTATATTAATGAAGTTAGAACACTTCGATATTTCTTAAAGAATTCTTTTGTCTTGTTAATCTTTTGCAAATGAAGCAAAGACGCATTATAATTGCACATTGACTGTTACATGTGCAAGGTTTAAGTAAAAGCACTTGCTTATGCTGAGTGTTTTCTCATCTGCAAATATTGGACTAATGAGCAGCTTTCATTACAGTGCAGCGAAGTCATTGAAACCACGCACTTGCTCCAGTTTCAATATAGATTAAATTTGAGCTGTACTGGAAGCAACATTGAAATTCATGACACACATACTGTAACTGTGTGAGAGTCTTGAGGAACAGTTGCAGAAACCTAGTTGTCCAAGGAAGTTATAAGCTAGAAGCTGCAAAATTGTAAGTCTTGGCAGCTTGTTAGCATCCTCTTCTTGAAGGCTGTAGCCTTAGTAGTGCTTGGTAGTGAGACCTCACTTTAAAAATGGGTCACACTTCCTAGGTTGGCAGACTTCTATGGGAACTACATGGAGTCCGTACCCAAAGTAGCACCAGTGTTGACAGAAAATGTTGAGTACTGCTCCTAAAACTTCCCTTTTATTAGGAAAAATTGTATTTGACTTTAAATGCCTGTTGTTAATAGACGCGACAGTACAAAGAAAGGCAGTATTGAGCCACCCTATGGGAGTCTTGATGGATCATATTAAGAACAAGTGCAACGAGTGGGTGGGGCAGGAACAGTCTGAAAACAGCTTTGATTCCAAAAGTTGTTTATTTGGGAGGAAAGAAAGAGACAGGTTTTTAAAGTCAGTGCTGGGTTTTCTAGGTGATTACTTTTCTGACACACACATACAACAACTGGAAGAAAACACTCACTCTGGTGACAACCAGAAAAACTTTGGCTCACTTAACCAAAATCCCCCAGAAAAATAGATGACTCTGAAAGGCTGGATCTACATCAGCTGATAGCTGAGTTTTGTTGATAACAATGGCATTTTCATAGCTGTGTGCTATATGCAGCTTGCAGTCTTGAGTTGGTTTCGACTTCTGAACATGTTGCTTGAAAGACTGATAATGTTTTGGGCATTTTGGCTGGCAGAGGCGTGTAGCTACTACGTCAAATAGCTGCCCACTTCAAAGGTTAGTCAGTATTACCAAGTATATAAACCCCTTTCCCTAGTCCGCCATGCACTGAATGTTGCCTTACACGGAGAAGGACAATTTCACTGTTTTCTCATAGAGCTATTCCCTCCCTCTCAGATATTTTACTAGAAGAAATAGCATTTATAAAGGTATGTGGAATATACTTATACGTCTAAAAAGAACATCTCCTCAATTAACTTTCCTTTCATGTTTTGCCTTCTTTTTTGTAGTAGCTATAGCAAGTCACTGGTATTCCTTGGCACTTTTTAGTCTACAGTTTAGGTCACTGAGCAGTTAAGTTTGTCATATTACTAGTAACTAACGAGCAAAATATTCAGTACCAGTTGAACTAGAAATGACAAAATGCACACAAAGATATAATTTATGTTATTCTCACTTCATATTCCTGTTTTGTGCAGACTTTCTGCAGCACAGGCCTGCATTAGCTGACTGGAGAGCCACTCACTCTCGCTGTCTCATTCCTGGCTCTGCAGAAACGTAGCTGACAGAATTACTTGAAGATGTGATACACTGGTGGGGAAGGTAGCTGGGGTTTTTAATTGCACATGAAAAGGAGTGTTATAGACAAGTAAGCAGGGTTTATGCACGTGAAGCCAGAAACTCTTCTCTAAAATGGAATAGTTTAATGGCTCTGTGTACTTGGTGTTGGTGGCAAAGTTGTGGCAGCAGGGTGGCTGCAGTGGTGGCCTCTGTGAAGGAGGTCAGGGGCTGCCCTGTAATGGATGTCGTAAATTCTTGCTGGCTCTGCTCTAGACTGGTAACTGATCTGCCTGCCTTTATCTCAGCTCGGGAGCTTTTCTTCCTTTCTCCCCCTGACCTGTTAAGGAGTGGAAGTGGGAGTAAGTGAGCAGCTGGGTGGGCATCTGGCAGCCAGCCAAGCTCAACCGACCACACTCTGGTATCAGAAAGCAGAGTGATAAATATTGCAAAAATAAGGTGCGTG
>NW_010393486.1:123498-123836 GCF_000710305.1 Buceros rhinoceros silvestris | reverse complement strand
GTAGGGAAACTTAATTAAAATGTGTTTGACTTCTTTCCTCAGAGCCCACTCCGCTCCCTTTTACTACTCTCAGCAGTACCTTTCCCTGTGAGTGTTTTATTTTCAGCTTTCTCTTGAAAGTTGATAGATCGAGTTGTACAGACATGATATAAATCACAAGCACCATGACAGGCCCCAACACATCTCTTGCTCGCCATCTCGAGTGCTATCCAGTCGGTTTGCAGCTGGCTCTGTAGGCTCTTTAGCCAGCTGGGATGTGCTGTTAGACCCACTGCTGGCAGTCTTTTTGCAGCATCACTAGTAACCCCACAATCGCTTACTGCACAGCAGCATTCCTG
>NW_010393486.1:111995-123367 GCF_000710305.1 Buceros rhinoceros silvestris | reverse complement strand
TTGAGGAAGGGGGGAGGGCTTTTTTGTTATTTGTACATCCAGTGGATGAGCTCACGGAATTAAGAAAGCCAACAAACTCATGAGAGGTGTCATGGCTGTGTCCAGAGAGGAGCATGTGTGGCAGCTGACCAAAATGTCAAGGATTAAACTAATCACCCAGCCATGCCTTCCTCAGCAGCCATGATTCACTACCAACCACCAAGGCTGACAAAACTGTAGATTTCTGACACATTACAGAGAGCGTTATGTAATGATATAATTCAGTGTCTCATCTTTCAAACCCCCTCCATCACCATCTGCTTTGTTTGCCGTGTATTTAGCAGCCATCATTTTCACGATAACCTACTTAAACCGGTGAACATGGAACAGGTTAAAATCCATCCTTGGAACTGGAATGATAGTTGTAGCCAGGGGTTTAGTGCTGCTGGGGTTGACAGCCAGGCTAGCCTGCAAACTGAAGGCTCAGGCTGCCACAGCATTTCACCAGACTGAGCCAGTAGCAGTGTCAGGGATACAACTCCCATTGCCAAGCAAAATAGTTTTCCATTGTGGGACCCCTGATGGCTGCCGCTTCCTGCACACCCACTCATTAACCAGTAAGAAAGTCATTGCAAGTAACAGCTACAGATTTTTAGGCAACTGCGCTTTGCTATGACCCCATTTCATCTCCTCAGCCAAGAATTCTCTCCAAGACATAAGGATTTGTGTGCCTGTAGGATACATAGTCGGATGGGGGGGATACGTATGTTTTCAGAAAGACATAGGTAGTTTCTGAATTTACAAGTCCTGATTAAAAAGTAATTTTCCTGTCAAGCCTCAACTTTATTTTAATATCCCCTCCTATATTCAGAACAAGATTGAAACCAAGACACAAGATTCTAAAAGTGGTTGTCTAAAATTATGCCATCTATTCCCTGATAGGTACTCAAATAACTGCTTTAATTTTCTAAAGAGCTAAATACCTATCAGCTCAAATGAAGGAAATACCATCAACTTGGTTGCTAAAATAACAGTAAGTGTTTTGAAAAAGAGATCTCTTTGGACGTGTCTGACTATAGGCTTAGAATTCTGCCTCCAAACATGTATTTTTCATCTCAGCCAGTCCATGCTTTTAAAATGAAGACAATTATGAATGCATTGGCTGAATATGCAGTTAAATGAGAAGACTGTACGCTTAGCAAAAAAGAAAAAGTTTTTAATCTTGAAGTCTCAAACCGGCACATGATGCCATATGAGACTGAGTATGTGCGTATTTTTATATGACTGCTATATGAGACTGAATTTATGAGTGTAGATACATGACGAGTATATGAGACTGCTATACAATCTATGGCTCTTGTATGAAACTTATATACCACTGTTATATGAGAAGGAATTAGGTAGTTACTAGCTCAAATAGAAATCCAAGGACACTAGTATACCAACAAAACCAATTATCTGATAGAAGTATCTGTTTTCTTTACAGAGACTTCCTCAGTAATTACAGCTTTAAATAATTTCCTCCTCGGTGATTAAAAGGCATCACTAACAGTAAAAAACATACATTTTAGCTGTATTTATTTGAACATTGAACCAGTCTCATCCCTTGGAAACACCATAGCAACACATATCCCGGTCTCCAGAGGTCCGAGCCAGGACTTGGACTTCAACAGATTAATTGACTCTTCATGCTGAGGTTAGATAGTAGGGCCTCATGAACATCAAATGAACAATTTTATTGTCATGCACATAAAGATTAGAGTTACAAGTTGCTATGGAAACTGTGGGTCTAATTTTTCTGAGTTTGGAAGAATTAATATGGAGGCACCTGAACACATGGGCAAAAGGTTATGTTCAAAAAGAAAGAAAAATCATGTGGGAACAAGCTGTGATTCCAATAGGCTAGGAGCGATTATTTAAAGTGGTTAGACAGCATGAGTGAAACCCGTGTGGAACATAAAACTCACCATATCTGACCAGTGCACTAGTACGAGCATGATACTACACTGTTCCCGTACTGGTCCCTTAGAGGGAGATCGTGGTGCCATGATGGCCCTCGGAAACCTCTGGATCCTGCCAAGCTGCTGCCATGTAAGAAGGGACATTGCGAAAGAGCAACACTCATCCAAAGCCTGTTCTGGTTCCTTTCCTCCTCTGCAGAGGAAACAGGTTGATCTGCATCAGGTGGAATTACAACAGAAATGTTTCTGGTGGAGCTGGTGTGGATTCTCTAGTGTCAAACAGTGCCCTGGGGCTCCACAGGCTCCATCTTCTGTTGCAGTGCTGCTACAGTTTTCTTCCTGTGCTGTTGTCTGGTAGGTACTCACTGCGACACGAGTGTGCGGAAGACTGCAGCCTTTCCTTGGAAGGGCCACTGCTTCTTCCCCTCTGTTACTGCGCTGGTTACCAGCAACGGGAACTTGGCCTCTTTGCAATGTCAGATTTGTACGAAGCCACAAGGGGATTCTAACGGAGGAAGAGAGAGGTAGGTATGGGAGTGTGTATGTGTGCACAGCCACTGAGTGTGATCTCAGAAACCTGTTTCTTTTAAGAATCTTCAGGTTAATGTCAGTCAGCTCATCTCAAGTCTCCTTTTTTCCTTCCCTGACAGTTCAAAGAAACTGATGCAGAGGGACCCCTGAGCTGCAGCTTTGCACCACATGCTCACCCTGCTTAGAGAGGGGCAAGAACAGAACTACAGGGACGTAGATGTTGTTCACAAACTCTCTGCATATTCTTCAGCAGTGAAACGTGAAAATTAGATAATAGATAATAATAATTAGATAATACTCTCATTTGGGGATGGTTTCCAGTCTGCAGTCCCAAAGAGACAAATATATCTGGTGTTTTCCATTAAAAAAAAAAAAAAATCTGTGGGAGCAAAAGGCTAGATGCTGAGCACACCAGAATACCCCTTTAGGATCGGGACCCTCCCTTTTGTCATCACAGGCAATTCTTCTAACTTTGGTTTCTTTTTTTCAGTACGATTCCCTTTCCTTCCCTCAGATACTTCCTTTGTGTGCAATATACGTGTTTTTTCTGTTATATGAGGGCTGCTCCAAAAGTAATGCCTCCTATTTTATTATGTTGGCCTACGACATCAGAGATGGATGTTGGCGGTGTGGCAGTAGAAAGAACCTTCCCACCAACTTTCCATTAAATTCTGTTGCCATGTGACAGACGGCAGCAGGGGGACAGTCTGACCACATGGCATCTGACATGGCAGCACATGTGAAGCAAAGGTGTGTAAATGAATTCCTCCATGTGGAAAAATTGCACTCACTGACACTCATTGACGCTGCTGAATGTTTATGGAGACCAAGCGGTGGGTGTCAGCACGGTGAGGGGGTGGGTGCCACGTTTCAGCAGAGGCGACACTGACGGTGGGTCACCTCCACCAGTGCAGATTTTTCTGAGCGCAGCATTCAGGCTCTTGTTCATCACTGGTGAAAATGGACAGCTGGTGGTGGGGACTGGGTTGAAAAACAGTGGTTTGTGGCTGAGAATTTGCTCTATCAAATAGCGCTATTGTGCTCCTTTTATCTGCTGTAGTTTCCCTGTGGATATGTAGTAAATAGGAGGCATTGCTTTCAGAGCAACCTACTTACAAGCATTATTTTCTTTCTTCTTCCAGCTTCCATCTGTAGCAGCCAGCAAAACTTTGTATATAAACCGTAAAAGTCCTTACACCAGTTTAACCAGAGTTTTAAACGTTACCTGTCTGTTTTTATTTTAAAAATATTGCTTCTAGGCTGCATATGGGCAAGATCCATCTTTTCCCTTCCACCTGCCCTTGACACCTCTGTATCCACTTGCTTGGTTTGCAACTGCCAAAGAAGGCTGAAAGCCCTTTCAGATGATGAGCGCAAGCTTGTGCATCAGAAGCTTTTACCTCTGGAGGCATTGATCACCTGGGTTTTGAGACAGACAACAAAGTATGGTTTATTAATCAAAAGTCTCATTTTGCCCAGTCAGAGGAAAATATGGGCCAAAAGAAGTCACGAACATGTTCACACCCAAACTCAGGCTTAGGTGAGATGCGTCCACCCAGTCCTTTAGGTCAGGTGTGACACAGCTCTTACAACGTCAGTATTTCATTGAAGACACAGCTTCTGGAGGCCCCTGGTCTACATGACCATCCCTTTTTAACAGAGGTTTCTAGATGTCAGGTTTGTGGGGAAAACTTTAAAGACATCCAATTCAATTACACAACTTCAGAAAACAAGTAAACATCTTTGTCTTTCTATTCTGATACTAAGTATGCAGTGGCCTCTTGTTACGATCCCCACAGTATAAATTCCAGTCCCAGTCAGCCCAGCTGCAAGTGAGTAGCTGAAAATGAATAAACTAGGGAGCAAAAGTGACCAAGTAGGAATTTTCCCTGCCTCCCTCTTGTGCAACTAGTTTTGTAGACCTGACAGAGGGACCGCCAGCTGAGGAGAGGCTGTGTGATCCGGCAGACAATCGCTCAACACTTGAGGCAGGAATAGCACTTGTATCATGAAAAACACTGCAGTGCAAGGACAAATGAACAGTGCTGTAGACAATACAGTTCTTTTGAAACAGTCCGTATTTAAACATTTTATAATTGCAGTACTGATTGAATTAGATTTGGTCCAAATTTACTTTCTCCATTACTTTGAGCCATAAAATTTATTTAATCTCTTTCAGTGGAATTTTTCCATTAATGGCATAAACCAGGAGAAAAAATTGTTCTGTGAAGGTTTATACAAATTGCTGTCAGATGTGATGAATTCAGAAACAATAAATATTTTTCCCTTTAAAAAAAGAGTTTTTAAGGGAAGCGTGTATCAAAACACCTCGGATCTTTCCCACGTGAAACTCTAAAATACAGTTTTCCTCGCTGAACTGCAGGACTCTGAAAATAAGAACAGCTTGCCTGCACTTAATCACAAGCTGTACCAATGACAGAAAGCGTGCGTGTACATGTGTTTGCTTCTTTCCATACCTCAGAACTTCTACACAGAAACACATTCTCCATCAAAATCGGAGAAAGAAATCTTTTCCGTTGAAGTTGGCAACTTGGGTAAAGGAAACCTCTTGAGCCAATCAATTCTGCATTTTCCATCATTGCTCTTCGTTCTTTAGAATAACAAAAAAAAAAGCCACAGCAAAACAATGTGCTCTCAGTACTAACTGTCGGAACCACAATGTCTTTCCCTTTTCTTCTCCCTTTCGTGCCCTGCCCTCACTCATCCCCTCCACCTCGCCCAGCACCAACAGGTCTCCCTGCAGGCTTGACGACTTCTCAGATACCCATGTGCCATCTGCTGGGCTGCTCACCCTGGGTTGAAACTTTTGCTAGGAAACAGCGACTTTCTCCTCCTCTGCCTCATCCTCCTCCCTGCTCATGCATAAGCCTTGCCTTTGGCAGTAGTCAGGCTGGAATGGGATAACTCTCCACAGCCAGCGCTGCACTGGACAACTTTAAATGGTCAGCCCTACACAGGGACACATCTATGTGGGTCTTTTACAGGAGGCAGAGGAGGGATGGCCCACAAGCTCATTTCTGCTATACCTTGGGGAGTTCTCTCTCTCTTTTTTCTTTTTTTTTTTCTTTCTTTATTTTTTGTGAGGGTTGTTGTTGCTTTTGAAATTGAGGGACTTACTGGCACGGTGTCCCAACACCCCAGCATCCTCCGCAGCCCTGTGCAGCCAGGAATGCAAGGAGACAGCAGCCCCTGCTGCCACAGCTCTTCTCCCCCATCTGCACAACGCACATGGCAGTATCAGCACTGGAGGAGCTGTGGGGGCTCAGTGGGTGGTGGGAGGCAGTGAGGCAGCTGCCTGCTCCACATCTTCCTAAGCAAAACCCTCTTGTAGCTCTCCCCACTGGGTCTAGGACAGTTCAGCAAGGCATGCTGGGTTGGCTGCAATGCATTGTCCTAGATCCCCCAAAGAGGAAATAAAAAACAAGCTGAGGCCAACAAAATGGCAGGCTCTCCCCACCAGGCAGTGCTCGGGCAGCTGGCTTCCCCGCCACGCAGGGATGGAGCTGTGCCCAGAGCTGCTCTCCCCACTCCTCGCCCCCTACCTGAGTGACTCCTCTTCCTCCCCCTCCCTCTAAAGTAATGTGTACTGCAGGCACCAGAACAAGCTCACATGTGGTCCCCCCCTCTGCGTTCTGTGAGAGACCACGCACTGCCAGGTGCTCAGGGCTCCCCACAGTGCCATGCAGAGCTCCCATCAAAGTTTTGGAGCCCGGGAGGACTGGCACGGCACGGTGTGCCAGGACGACCAGTGCAGCACCTTGCACTGGGGAGGACCGGTGGAAACTGCTGAGCTGTGTAGACTTATTCCCACCTAGAGCTGGCCATGTAGGGTTGTCCCACAGGGTTTGCCATGGAACATTGTCATAGACCCTGGTCAGGCCATTGCTGTTAAGAGCTGCAGCATCTCCTGTAACTACCCAAGACACTTTTCCTGCCATCCAAGCCACGAGCTCAAGAAACTTTGGCCTTACTGTTGGAATTACTAAGAGTTTACGTGGGGAAAAGAGCGACGATTTGTCAGTTCAGCCATAGTCTTGTTGCTGATATCTCAGAGTAGAAATTTGTATCTGATTAGCTGCCCATTAATTTCTTTGCCATTACTGCTGCAAAGCATCGGTCTCCCCTTGCACTGACTCTCCTTGTTTGTGATTACTTTTGCTCAGACACATTAGCATTCCTGTTGCAAAACTGAGTTTCATTTTGTGACATTCTGGAAGTGCCATCTAATCTCTGATCTCACTGCTGCAGCATTTTGAGTCCATGGCGGCCCTCTGCAGGAGCGTTTGACTTACTATCTTCTGGGAATTTAATTATCAAGCTATTTACCACTACCCTTGCTTGAGACGACTGGAATAATCAAAACATGTGGAATAACTGCTATCTCACTGCCCATGGAGGGGTTCACTGGGCCATGAATTACCTCCAGTAACATATAACTTACAGCAGGGAATGATCGTGTGGGGAGGGTGGGTGGGAACGGCGTCACTGTGGTCTGAACTTAGACCTATTGCTGGGGCTTTCTCTTTGGAGAAAGGAAAAATTGGGGGAACTGGTAGGTGGCTTGCTCCATCACAGGTCAAATTGTCTTTGTCCTCACGTGTATTATCTTAGCTTACATTGCTACAATACGTGTGTTCAGCCCTTAAAAACACCCATCACATTTATTGATAAAGTATCAACAAGGAAAATGACATCAGTAAGGGTTATCTGACCCTTGATTAAGAGTTCAGCATGAACCATGGGAATGCTACTTTATTTGGATTGTTTACAAGAGGGGATATTGCAAGACATAGCCTTGATACCTTCTGGTTTTCTGACGGACTTTACTAGCAGCATACACGTTCTGTAGTAGTCAGTGCACCGGTGCTCAGAAATGAAAATGAAAAGCTCACATCAGGGAGAAGTTTGGAAATGGAGCTTTTGAAAGAGCGATGTGTTTTTGTACTGAAGCACAAAATAGAGGAGCGAAGAGCAGGGCTTCAAGGCAAAAGAGAACTAGAGTGTTTATGACCTAGTTACAACGTGGTACCTTTCTCCTCTGCTAAGTGCGTAGATTTCTTGGTCAAACTCCTGTAATGTAAACAGGGCATCTTCTCAGTTACAAGCAGGTTTTCACAAAATCAAGAAAAATAAAGAAAATGCAATTCACATCTAGGCAGTCTATGAGTTTACTTGTTTGTTTGGGTTTTCCCTGCCCTCCTCAAAAGAAACTCTTGTACTCCTCTAAGTTTAATAGGATATGGGAACACAAAATTCAGGGAAGTCATTTTCATGCATTGTAGCTTTCTTTTATGCATTGAGATCCATTTAAAAAGAAAAAAAAAGTCATAAACATCGGAGCCCTAGTATTTCTTTTGTCTGGAAGGCAAAGGTTTCTTAGCTGCTGTTGACACTTCCACATACAAAGCAGCAACCTGCAAAAGATGGCTCATTTATGAAATTCAGCTTTATCAAAGCAGACAGCTGTCAGCTTCTTACCCACAGCACACATGAGGAGCCATGCCCCAGCCCCCTCACACTGCACGAGGGATTATCCCAGCATTGCTGGCTGCCCTTGTTCCTTCCCTCCCACAAAACAGAGACATGAGGGGCAGCTGGCACAGGCCTCTCTGCTCTTTCTTAAGGCTCAGCCAGTCTTTGCAGGGTGGAGACTGCCCCCTGTCCTAGGCCCGTGGGTTCCTTGCCACCCTTGGCTCCACTGCTCAGAGGCTTTTGCACCTTAGAGAAGCGTGTGCAGAGACCTTGGGGCTACAGGGACCCATCAGCACCCTCAGAATGGGGTTCAGCCTCCTGCCTGCTCGGGGGGGTCTCCACAGACAGAGCACATCAGTCGCGGTTTTTTGGCTCCAGCTCATGGGAAAAGGGACAAGCAGGTGTCTTGGTCCACTCCCCTCCCAAGCACAATGCAGATGCCTGGGTCCAAGTCATAGCTGGAGCACTGCTGGCTTCTCACCTGAGCGCAGAGGCAGATCCTTGATGTTCCTCACTGTCTGAAGTATGGCCGTAAGTGTAGGACGGATCAAGGACTAGTCTGTCTCATAGAAATGCGATGGCATCAAAGTGGTTCATGGTGAAACAGACAGCCATGGCAAAGGGTGTAGGGTGAAAATCAGAATGAAACGCTACCCAGACAGAAGTCAGGCTTTCCTGGACACTGTTGACACCATAGATACTCTGTTTCTTCCCTTTCTGGACTAGAGGAACCTGATTTTTGTTATGTAAAAAAAAAAAGATAAAAGAGGGCTTTTGCTTTTTATTTCTGTTCTTAACACCCACCCACCCCCTTTCTTTTTTTCTTTTTACAGCCTTACCTGTCTCTCACCACTACAGTGAGCCTGAATTGTTAGTAAACTGCTTTCCCAAGTGTAGCCTGAAAGTGGCCACACTGTTGACAAGCCAGACTTCCCCTAGAACTGTCTGGCAACGGTTCGTCATCCCCTACAGACATCGAGGGCAGCAAGAAAGCACTCTCTTGCTGCTTAGAATCCACAGGCAGAATTCAAACACAACCACCACAATCCGCACCTGGCACTGGCTTGTTAAAACAAGAGAGAGCCATGAGGCAGCAGTTTCACTTCCCCTGTGCTTTGCTGCTTCTTCTGCACATGATATTTAAAGAGCATTATGGGATTCTGTGCACTTAATAACCACTCCCTCGGAAGGATTTGGTTGCTGAGTACAAATACGTAGCTATGTGATTAGGTTTCAAGCATTTAGGTACATTTTATGACATTTTCCATTACTCTTTTTTTTTTTTTTTTTTGACGATAAGGAGAATTCAAGCAGGGAGGAAATGCTTTCTCTGCCAACAGTCTTATAGGCAACCTTGCATCTTGCAAACTCTCAGGGTAACACTTGTCCCTCAAGATGTGTGGCTGATTTTGAAATTGCACAGAGTTATATTTCATAAGTTTAGTAGTATTTTAGGAAGCTCCAGGTTGAAAAGTCAGATGCCTAAGCAGATACTGGCTATTCAGATATTGGTAGCAATTCTCTCAGGGTAACACTTGTCCCTCAAGATGTGTGGCTGATTTTGAAATTGCACAGTTATATTTCATAAGTTTAGTAGTATTTTAGGAAGCTCCAGGTTGAAAAGTCAGATGCCTAAGCAGATACTGGCTATTCAGATATTGGTAGCACTTAATTTCTGCTTACAGATGGGGGGAGAAAGCTGTCACACCTTACCTCTCTGTCGCTTACCTGACAGCCTCCCTCCACCTGAACTGCTTGCTTCCTCAGCTTCTCCTCTTCTCTGCGCAACCTCCTAATCTTGCTTCTTCTCCCATGCTGCCTTTTCTCCATCACTCACATGGAAGCTTTCCTTGCTTCGCCTTCATCATCTCCTTTCCATTCTGCTGTGTTCACGGTAGATTTCATCTCATGTCTTACTCTTTTGTCTTGCTCCATCTCTGCTCTGCACTCCAGACCTTCGGCTACTCTCCTGTCCTTACTCACCTTTCTGACTTACCCCTACCCTCACCCACACCTGCTCTCTTGTCCCAGTTTCCCTCCTGCTGCCACCCCCGCTCTCTTTCTTGCCTCACTACCTTCCACTTCTTTTCTGACTGAATCACTGTTGGAGGAAAATATTACCATGGCAGTGTAATTGCCAAGGAAGCTTGCACACATATCTGCTGAAGAGGATCTGCCTGTGTATAGCACACATACTACATCTCAGGCGTGGGTGCTGCAGAACCATCAGTACATCTGCAGTCTGAAATTAGAAATCTGAAATCTTAATTGTATGCTCAGTAATGGGGCCAAAATGTTGCCATGGTGAAAGAACAAGAGGAAGGATCAATGATAAAACAGAAAAATTAAATTTCACAAGGGCATAATGTCCCACATGAAGAAAAACTCAGACTACCCCTATACTATAGTGTGTCTTATTTTGACCTGAATAAAAGAGGGTTTGTTTCTGTGTTGTCAAATTAATTTCAGGTTTTGGGACTGGAATGATCCAGAATAGGAACATCTGCACTGTTTTTCACCAATCTAGAGAGCTTTGTGCCCCTGTGTTGGTATGTTTTATCCCTACTCCACATTCAGCACTCTTCCTGACAGCACGCCTGTGCATGGCACAGCCCTGACAGCCACCGGAGGGGCTGACATCTGTATCCAGCCCAAATTGCTCTTCACGTCTGCTGGGACTAGGGCTGAAAGTAGCGGGCTGAAATTACAGCAAGGAAAGTTTTGGCTGTTCCTCAGGAAACATACAGCATTAGAGTTGGTGAACTCTGATTATTCAAGGATCCCAAAGAGACTCCACCGTGGGAGGGTTTTGGGAAGAGGTCGGATTAATGTCGCTCAGAATAGGTTTTAGAAGAGATCCTGCACTAGGACAAGGGGTGCTCTGGATGACATCCCGCACTCTCACAGGTCTGTTTCCTGGGAATCTCCTCGAGCGTTTTCTTGTGGCCATTTCTGTGGTTGTGCAAAATGTCAAGAAGGAGTTTCCTTCTACTTATCCTTGACTAACTCTCCAATCCCCTTTAAAAACAGTGTGAATATGCATGTTTTGAGAAGTGCTTAGTTTTAGTTGCAAAATGTGCATTTATAACTCTTAAAGCTCACTTATTTTAGTATCTGGATTATTTCTATTTTACCTCTAGTCAAGAAGCTGGAGATTTTCTGTCATCTCTCCCATAAAGCTGGATTTTGCAGGGAATCTCAGGTATGCATTAATTTCACTATAACTTATTTAAATTTTTAATGTTCTAGTCAGCCTATCTTCCTGATAGCTTAATTACCCCTTCACTCTTCCCAACAGGCTGCAACTATTTCCTGACCTTTCCATTTTTTCTGATCCATTCCAGTTAAACCGAAATTTTTTTTCTGAAGTTTTGCATCACATACAAATGGACATCGCTTTTTCTTTTT
>NW_010393486.1:85190-111843 GCF_000710305.1 Buceros rhinoceros silvestris | reverse complement strand
TATGTTACAATTCTCTTTTTTTTTCTTTCTAGAAGGCAGATGGAGTTTTTAGGCCCTTGCTCAAAAGCTCTCCCCATGCTTTTTTAGCAGAAGCCCAGCTGAACTGTACCCTACAGAGAACCAGAGAGCCCTTGTTTGTGGATATATGCAATATCAAAATGTGTTAGCTCTTGAAATATTGAGAAATGTTTTCCTTCATCTTCTGGTCTATGCTGTCACAGGCTGGATTTCTCACCGGACCATAGGATCCTTAAGGGTCAGGCAAGTGTCTTCGGTACATCACCCATATCAGGTATAAGGGAGAAGAAAGGCTGTAAAGAGGTGATGAATAAGGAAAGCCTGAACTCCATCCCATGCTGCATGGTACTAGCTGAAGCAGGCAGCCTGATCCCTGTGGAAAAAATAAACTGAGTCACAACCGGTGGTCAGGAAAGCAGCTCCCCTTCTGCAGCAAGGTCAGATACATGGTGCTGCACGTACACCTGCGTCATAACAGACAGAGTATCAGCCCAAGAGCAGTGCTGCAGTAATGTCACTCTTGGGATACACTTTCTGCACATCAGGGTGTTGAGTGTGGCAGACACAGGCTTCACCACTCTGTTTTCTTTGTAGCTTTTCCTTGGACTGATTTGTGATAACGGATGTTTCTGGTCCTATACTGCCCCTCCGAAGGTTTGCCAAGGCCAGGAGGCCTCCAGCGTGGGGTCAGCAATGCCAAACCCTCTGGGCTGCTGAATCACTGGTGGTCCAAGCAGCATGGTGCTGCCTGGCTGGGACCAGCGCTCACACTGTCACACCCAAGACATTTGCACGCACATGTTCAAATGCAAGCACTCTTTTAGCAGTCCATTTGTAAAGTCCTTTTAGAGGAGAATAAGATGGTAGGAAAGAGCTAGGAGGAATTAATGAAGAAAAAGCAATTTCAGACTCGTCTAAATTCCTTTCTTGATGGAGTAAAAGGCCAAACCAAAATGCAAATATAGTATTGAAGTTGTTAAAGATTTTTGACTGTCCCACACAGTATTTTCATAAGAATATTGGAAAGTGTCATGGGTTAAGGCTGAGCCACACTGGACAAATGACAGATGGTCACTATTAACCTCTCCTTTCCCAAAAGGGAAGAGAAAAAGAACGAGGGAGAGAGACTTACGGGTTAGCAAAGAAAACTAAAACAGCTTTAATGAAAATAATAATAATAAAATTAAATATGTACAGATGAATGCAAAACTCAATACCAAACCCCTCTGATGGCAGTCATGTCACTGTCATCACTGCTGCTGTGGGTAGTCACTGGGGAAGGCCCAGGCTGTACTCAGCAGCAGGTAGGAACTGGATGCGGAAGATGGATTCTGGAACTGGATTCAGAAATGCACGGATACGGATTGAAGGCAAAACAGACAGAGTCCCCCTTGGACACCGACCATTGAAGAAGAGAAGCTGACCTTTGTGATCCTTCGTCTTTACACCGAATATGACGTCTGTGGGATGGAACACCTTGTTGGTCAGTGTAGGGTCACCTGTCCTGTCCTCTCCTCCCCACAGGTGTGGCCTCTACCTTACTTTACCGCCACCGTGGTACACAGGATGTAGCAGTGACCTTGGTCTGCACAGGAGCCTTTGTGCACACCAATAGTGACCGTAAACATCAAGAGTTATCACTTTGAGAACCAGACACTACCTGTGAAAATATGCTGTTAACTTCAGAAAGTGCCGTCACTTAGAAGAGACTGAGCTGAAAAGTAAAATCTCTGCATAGAATTAGTTCTGTTCTAACTTAAACCAGGACAGAAAGTATCATTCAGATAATAGCGTTTTAAAATGGATACGGGATTAGTTGAAAAACCCTCCTAAAAGAGTAGTTGTGGATGTTCCACTGTCAATACGGGAGGCATTTCCTGTGGGGTCAGTCCCGAATATGAGGCTATGAAATACTTTCTGTGATGGTCTGTATGATAAAGTAGACTGTATGCTTTATAAAATCCGAGCATGCTACCAAGCCTGCAGTGGTTGTAATCACCTCAAAGGACAGGATAAGAATTCAAAACTATCTTGATAAATCGAAGGAACTGAAATCAATAAGATGAAATTCAATAAAGACAAGTGCAAAGTGATACACTTAGCAAGGAGAAATCAAATGCACAAATACAAAATGAGGAATAACTGGTGAAGCAGCAACTCTGCCAGAGGAGGCCCTGGAGGCATTCTACACCGTGAGCTGAATATAAATTAGCAACATGATTCTGCCTTCAAAATGGCTGATGGCATTCCCAGATGTATTAATATAATTTATTACAGGAAGTAGTTGCTGTCATTTACTTGATACTGGTTAGGTCACTGATGGACTGCTGTGTCCTGCTCTGGACTGCAAATTCAGTGAAAAAGCAAAACAGCCCAGAAGAAAGAAACAATAAACATTAGAGAACTGTAGAACGTAACCTATAAAGCAAGACTGAAAAAAAAAATCTTTTGTTTTAGTAAGTAAAAAGAGCATTTTCAAAAATATGAACAGGTCCCTTGTAAAAACCACAATCAAATTAATTGTTTTGCCAATTGAAGGAGACAGGAAAAGTTGCTGTTTAGTTTAATTTGCAGAAAGAGAGACTCAAACTCTATAGTAACAGGAATGAAGGGACTATAGTTCAGCACTATATTGTATTATATCCTCGTCGGGGTACGTGGTATTGTAGGGAGCTTTTGAGATGGTTGGAGAATTAACTTCTGGTGCTGGCCTAATTATACCTCTCTTACTTCACAGTAGGAAAATTAATTGAATAGCATGTCTTCTGTTCTTTAACACTATCTCAGGCAGCACTGTAGAACTCCAACTCCATTTTTAGTTCTGGCTTTAGTATTTGTCTTGCTCAGTTATGAATTTCAACAAAAATCCTGTAGATACGGGATGGACTGAAGTTGTGTTGATAAGATGCAGGCACAAGGCTCGAATACTTTCTGAGCACACATTGCAGCCCTGGACAAACACAGAGCAAAGCCTTTATTTCTAACCCATTGGATCTACAGTTTAAGATGAGAAAGCATATGAATGGAGGTAGGTGGAGGTGCAGAAGGACTTCAGGAGAAAATACTAATCAGCATTGACAGTGGCGCAAGCACAAGAGCAGTGTGCTTGCCAATTTTTGTAGGTGTTGCAGCCAACGGGAATGTTGAAGGAGGATCTGAAGGGGATAGCAGACTTCACAGGATAGCTTTTGGCAAGCACTAGAATAGGGAAAAAGTAAAACATTTGTTTGCAAATCTGGAAGGTTGGTGACAGAGGTTGGTACTGGGGCCAATCAGAAGAGTCTTTTTTGGGGTAGAGGTTGTGATAGATCACAGAAAGAGACCCTGAGAAGAAAGCGGATGCTCATACACTAGAGGGTTAATGCGGACTTACAAAGACAAGGGTGCTACTGTTAATGTGGCGGGTTGAGAAAATCAGATGTACAGCATTATTCTGGGTGGATGAAATCTAGAAAGGCTGCTTTTGCTTGAGATGTGAAGTGACAGATGAGACCCTGGACAGGGATAAGAAAGGCTGTTATCTTTGACATGTTGCATGGAAGAGTCTTGCATAGTCTTGATGTGAGAACTGAAAGAGAATTCCGGTAACACCCAAGTAACAAGGCTAAGTGACAGGCAAGATAATGGAACTGCTGAAAGCAAGGAAGAAAGCAGCGATGGGGAGGAGTTAGGAAGAGAATTAAGAAATTTCCTTTTAGAGTTTTGAGCTTGGATAGGCTCCAAAACTGGGTGCCAGGAAGACAGGTCAGGTCTGGGACAGAAGATTATATTTCTAGGTCATATGTCCTAACCTCTCTAATACACAAATCTTTCTGCCCACGCACGCAATCAAGACAATTCTTCACCTGCAGGAATGTCCTTGGAGAGTACAGTGCGGACAGAAGTACAGATGGATCCCCTATATAGGAGCCGGATGGAACATAAAACAATACCCTGGAGAGCAGAGACAAGTATCAATCGGAAACGAGAGAGGAAAGATTTAAAGGAGCCAGAAGAAATCACGAAGGATTTCACAAGGTGTATGACAAGTGAAGTCAACTCTGACTCAGCACTTTTTTTTAGTAGGGCCAAGAGAAGAGTCATCTTCCCATAACCTAACGGGACCATGAACTTCTTGCCATCCAAACTGAGCAAGCGGATTTCAGATTCTCTTCTCAAGGCTGGGGAAGGCTTTATAAATCTTTCAAGTAGCCGTCTGTTACTGAACGCTACAATTCTTGCACAACTTAGTTTCATACTCAACCAGTATTTCTGAAAACACATTTCTGATACTCCTCAACTCAAGATAAATGATGTCAGCTCATCTCCAGGACTACTTCACTAACCAAAACCACCACCTAGCACTGAGTACACCCCTCTCCAGTACCTGAGTAGTTGGGTGAGCTCTGGGACAGGAACTCCATGCAAAGAAAGCCCTGGTGCTGGAATCTCAGCAAGGCTTTCTGCTACCACCATGTCCACGCTGCTCAGTGATGGATGCACCTTGGCTCTGTGTAATCCCGTGTGATCAAGTGGGAATGACAAGAAAATACTCACCCATGAAGCTCTTCTCTAAGCAAGGAAAATGCTAATAAGGGAAAGGAGACTGGCTGTGACAAAATCTCCGGAGACAATATGGTGAAGTTAAGCACAGGTCATTTGGGTTATGTGACTTTTTTTAACTGCTTTTATTATTTTCAGAGTACTACTTATTTCCTGATGGAAAGACTAACATTTATTAGCTTAAGTATTATGAAATAGTACTCATTTTATGGCTTGAGCAATAAAGATACACAGTGGTTAACATTTATTCTTTCAGAGAGCTGGAATTCATCTGTAAAATAACTGTTCTCTTTCTCCGTTATTAATAGACTGCTCTTATTCCTAATCTTTTAAAGTTTATCTGATTTTTTTTAATTACATTTTTTTTAATTTGTTTTGGTAATCTCGTATGACTCTTGCTATGAATAATGAAAAATTAAACAGTGTGACTGTAGTGAGAAGGACATTTAGAGCTGGGAGATAAGCTGAGTCATGAGGAGCAAAGGGCCTTTTTCCTCTGTCGTGCTTTCCACAAGGCCTCCCAGCATCACCGGCCCTGGGTCTGCCCCACAAAGAAGAACGCAGAATAACAACTGCCTACAGGTAGATCTTATGAGGTACAAGACCTCCCCGCTTTACACTGGGAAAGTACTTCTACTTTTAGAGTTCCCTGAATGCTTTGAATTTTTTTTTAATGGTCTTTCCATTTATACTAAAATGCTGCCATGAATTTTGTAAATTGATGCCCAAGTCATGAAATGGGATGACTACTGGAAAAGGAACCAAGAACTGCTTGTTCCAGCTTGAGACTCTATTTTCTAGGTGTAATTTTCTCTATTTCATTACTTATCATTCGAAGATCATAAAATATCATTTCATGACCCTTCTGTAATGTGCTCTGTTGCACTGAATTTAAAAATTGAGATTACAAGTATAAAATAAGGAGAAAGAAAGAGACTCAATTTCAGGTCCAGTGAACAGGCTTTATTTCCTCCCACTTCTTGCTCCACTAGCAATTTTTATCTGCAGCCATGGCAGAAGAATTGGCCCAGGCACTGAGGAAGATAAATACATCCGAAACAATGGACAAATCATTCAAAAACTTCACCACCATCTCTTTCTCCGTAGCTGTAGGGGGTTTGCATTCCCTTCATGAACAACTGGGTGGATATATATCTAATATATGTTTGAGAAATATCAGCTAATACTAGCCAATATTTGTGGTTTCTTGGAAGTTTCAGAATAAAATGAAAAAAGCTTTATGTTCTTGGCACCGGAAAAATATCACTAGAGCTTTAAACACAGCATTAGACTACTTGCCTCTTTATGTTTTGCACTAGAACTAATTTAAGGACTGCCCACAGCTTTCTGTCAGTGTATGTCTTGGGGGGAAAAGTGCACAAGCCTGTCCTTTTTCATGCTGCTGTTGCAACCCCAGGGAAGCAAACAAATCCAGACCAGCCATGTATCACAACAGTCAGTACAGTGGCCCTGTTACAGGACGCTCCTTGTAACCTGGGTACTTCCAAAATGAAGTGATTAGGGCTTGCTGAGGTGCCAATTTTTACTGCATTTCTCCATTTCCCAGTCTGCGGACACATTTTTGTTCCAGGCGTAAATGGGCTTGCACTACCTTTAAAAAGGGTGAGAAGCAGAAGGAGCCAAACCATCTCGATAGGTCCGGAGCCTCATAAAAAAATACCAGCAGCGACAAATACCTTGAATCGCATCAGAAGGGACAAGGTTTGAAAGCGTGGTGCCCTGCACAAGGTCCCTCTCCCTGTGGAAACGGCAGATCCCGAGAGAGGCCAGGAGGACATAGCAGCTCCGGCTCTCGTGGGTCGGTGCGCACCTCACTGGGCTGCACGGTGGGTGCCGCCTGTCATCAGCCACGCTGGCACAAGCACAGCAGTTCCGATCCTCCAAGCACTCTGATATTCCTGATCTCAGACGGAAGCGAGACTGTGTAAAATGTGAATGAAATAAGGTGCAATTCATTACTCATAACGCTGGGTTACTAAGCAAATCGTCATTAATTGCCTATGCTAGAAGAGAATTAGAATCATGACCTTTGAGTCATTGTACTTATGAGGCCAGAAAATACATTTATACTTATTCTGGAATTTGTAAAAAACTGTAAGTAATCTTTTTTTTTTTGGTCAGATTTCCAGGACTTATAGTAACAATCTATCTAGCATAGTTTTATCATAGGTACAAAATTATCAAGACAATTTTCAAAAATCCTATTTTTTATAGCCAGGAATTTGTAAGATATTTGATGATATTCCCTTTTTAAGTAAACATGTGGCTCTATAGGGCAGGGATTAATGAAATAAAAATCAGTAAGATGTTAAATGTTAAGGCAAAATTGACTCTGAAAAAGATTTTTAAATTTTAAAAATAAAAATGAGACTGAAAGAAAAATTCATCACTGGAAATCAAAATGTTGTTTCATGGGATGTTGCATGTATGAAAACACAGCTACATATTGTTCGTCCAAAATATAGAGTTTGCGCTGAGACCCACAGGTATACCTTAGACACACGTTTTGTATCAATGGCATTTTGAAACGAACTCTTTATCGTACTATAATATTCCAGAATCATCAAATTGCATAAGCACCAACCATTTATATAAAAAGGAGTATCTGGGATCATCTTATAATTAGTAAAGGGGGTTGGCATTATTTTTTCATTACACAGACCACAGATTTCATGTTATATTTTTAATATTTTAGCTCTGTTTATAAATGCACAATTCTTGAAGCATGAAGATGCAGACAGAATCTGTTCCTGAACCTGCTAAGCAAGAAAACAAGCACAGAAAGAGAAATGAAAGATCTCAGTTGTTACCCTGGCACAGTTCTAGCCTGTTCCGAGCCTTCTGTTTCCATGGCTATCTGAAGCTGCAAGTGCTGCTGTGGTGCTTTGCATCTCCTAAGAGTGTCTTCAGATAGAGAGATAAAAAAGAAATCGTAATCTTTCCATATTGAAAATAGGTCAAAATTGGGATCAGAACTTGAGGGAAGTGGATACCTTTAATTCGTGAATACAGAGTTTCCTGGCCTTGACCCCTGGAGAGGGGAGGTAAACAGCAGGACCAGCTTTTCTGGTTCAGATCCAGAGAAAAACATGGTTATAGCTTGTCAGATTTTCTTCAGTGACAAATCCAGGACTCACTTAAACCCTTAGTTTACCATTTGGATTCAACTGCATTTTTAACCAAGATCTAGACCTGACAGATGTTCATCTAGCCTCTCCTTCAGCTGCGGTGCTACAGCCTCAGAATGTGAAGGAAGGTTAATAGGCACAAAAGGAAGCCCCCAAAATTCCCTCCGGCTTTTGGACTGAAAGGAAAAAAAACACTCATTTCAACAGGGCAGCAGGGAGAGCATTTGAGATTAACTTTCCTACTGGGAGCAACGTACCTAAATTTCTGACTCTTCATCCTAGGGACTTTATCCCCAGAGTCAAATGTCACCTAGGGGCTAGTAGGGACTTGCCTCCTTTTCTCTGCTGCTGAAGGCTCTGGCCACACCACGTCCTGGGCTGACTCCCTGGGTGGGAGGAGCACCAGCCACTTTGCTGAGGCTCTGCTATCCCCACACCTCCTGAGCTGGGACACAGAGAGCACTTGTGGAAGCGCAACAAAAAAAGCACCTTATGCAGCCTGGGTGGACTGAGTTTTCTCAACAGATGGTCACGTTTAATGTGAACTGAAAAGGGAAAGGAGCTCTCTCTAATTCGGCTTGACCGACGAGTTGTTAACTGTTGAAGGTGAACAAACAGTGAAACGCAAGTGAAAAACAAAACAAAACACATTTTTAGCAGTCTGTTTTGCTTTGGGGATTGCAGAGTTTGGCACCTCTTTGGGAATATGTTCTAGATGCTTTTTTAGAATTTGTAAATCATAGAATAATAGAATAATTTAGGTTGGAAAAGACCTTTAAGATCATTGAGTCCAACTGTTAATCCAGCACTGCCAGATCATGACTAAATCACGTCCCTCAGCACCACATCTACATGTCTTTTAATTGTCTCCAGAGGTGGTGACTCAACCACTTTCCTGGACAGCCTGTTCCAGTGCTTAACAACCCTTCGTTGAAGAAATTTTTCCAAATTTCCTATCTAATCCTTCCCTGGTGCAACTTGAGGCCACTTCCTCCTGTCCTATCATTTGTCACTTGGGAGAACAGACCAAAACCTACCCTGCCACAATAACGGTCAGAAGATAATTGCAGATTTCTGCAAGTGTTCGCACCTCTGACAGAAATATCCATCCTGTGGGCATTTACATCTGATCTAGCTGGCTGGACTTCTTTATGGTCCGTGGAGAGTGATAAGCATGCCGAAGGTCTCATCCATCTCACCCTTAGATGGAGGGTCTGAAATACGCTGGACGGATCCTGCGGCAGAAGTGCCCATTGCTTTTCACCAGCTCGACTGGAAGACCTGGACAGTGAGGTCAGATTCGTGGCCTGCAACGCAGGTATCTCTGTGCAGATAAATCCCCCATCAAGAAAAATGCTGACTTTTTTCTGTTACAACAAATTTGACTCCTCTGTCCTATCTCCCTCTTGACAAACAAAGCAGCTTGTCAAAGGGAAGGTTAAGCGAGAAGGTAAAAACATAGGTGGAAATAACTTCAGTACAAGGATTAATTTGACTGTAAAACAGTGGCATAAAATTACTCCTTGCAGCGTACCACTGAACACCGTATTTTTCGTGCACATCTGAAGTATGCTATTGATATTGCTGATGATTACCACAGATTTTGGCTGGCTTTTCCATTTCATAATCGTGACTCCTTGACTTTCTTATGTTCTGCCATCGCTCAGGTAACAATGCAGCCCTAGTGGCAAATGTTCAGTAGCCCAGATGAGATGCCAAAGGTTAGTAATGACTTTTAAACAAACACTGCTGAAGTGGCAGCGCATACTTGAAAAGGCACAATTTTCCCCAGCAGTTCAATATTGTGTTTTAACTTCTTACGCAGTTAGCCTGTGGGTGTCTTTTCCATTTGTCAACAGCATGCAGCAGAGCACTGCCATTTTGCACTCTGGTGGGAAAATATTGCTTCAACCTAACTGACTCTTTTTGCTGCATGGAAATTATTTACCTAGAAATACTACAGTGGAGGATCAAATTGCTTTCAATAAAAAAAACCAATTACCTAGGATTTTTTACAGGATGAAGACATTACATTTTGGCAGTAGCTGCCTCTATTGTTAAGGCTAAAATAAAGTTATGCTGAACAAACTCTTCTTAGGCTGTTACTTTCTCTTGGTTGTTGAGTTTGTCGGGCAAGACAGGAGGGCTGTTCACCAAAGGAGAGGGAAGGAAAGGTTATTCAAATATTGGTCCATTTAGGTGTATTCGGATTATGCTTCAATCAGATGGGCTGAGGAATGAAAACCACACAAGTACTGTATTTCTTTTGAATAAATTGAGTTTATTTTGTAAACCATCTTGACATTTAAAATCTAAGCTGGAAGTCTGAGGCTGTGATACATCTCCTATAATTCATTCTACTTTTAGAAATACATAGGAGAGCAGAACAGTTACTACCTGACCACAGAAAAGAAGTAACTAGGACTTAGCTCTAAACTGGGAAAAAAAAAAGGAGACTGAAAAGTTTCGCAGAAAAACCCATTTAATGTCAGTTCACAGAAATATACAATTCATCAATCAAATTGTTTGTAAACAACTAGTAAATAGCAAGGAGCTAAACATCAAGGTTTGCTAGGAACAGATTACAAACCAACTTCTCTTCCATGGCAACATGGCAAGTTTTGTGGTTAGAAGAAAAAACATACAGGATTTACATTTTGGCTTTCACTGCCCTTTTGACTCTATCAGATGATAGTTTTGTAACAAAGCCTGGGGAACTTCTAGATGATAGAACCATAATAAGCAACAAAACTGGTTGGAAATCAATACTGTGTAAGTAGTTGTTACCAGCTCATGGCAAACCAGATTGAGTTTGGAGGGGGACTTGGTAATGTCCTTTGCGGAGTCTGGTGCTGCGCAGAATTTTTGTGCAGGAAGAGGTAATAAAAATCTCTGCTTACATATCTCAAAAACAAATGAGGAGCCTAGAGGAAATGCTGAACAAAAAAAAATACAGAAAAGTTTGGGGGGGGGAGGGTGTGTGTGTGCAGCATCATAAACAGGAGCGCCAAGTATAAGGCACATAAATAAACACTCGCTTTTGCCAGCACCAGGCTTCAGCAGGGGTACCATGCAGCAAGATCCGTGCTTCAAGACAAATCTAGAAAAACACTTAAGAAAACATTCACTTAGGAAAACCTGAGAGGCATATTGTAAAGCCTTTTTACCTTTGTAATGGGTGGATGTTAATGGGAAGAGAACAAATGGCTCTCCATACTAACCCGGGGGGCATGCAGAAGCAATGAGCCAGAATTGCACAAAGATTTAGATTAAACAGGAAAGCTTCCTAGAAGGAAGATAGTAGAATCTATACCACGGGACACTTTAAAAAGCAAGTTACACAAATATTTGTCAAGAATGAGTTAAGAACTGCTGATGTTAAAGCAAAGGACTTCTCAGATCTCTTTCAGCTGCTTTATATTTTTTCACTACTTTTTTTTATTACTTCTATATGTCTCTATAGCAAAATTTTGTACTTTTCTGAGAGAGAAAATGAGCTGAAATGTTCAAAATGAACAATCTTGAAAAGATGCCTTGCAATAAGAAATATAATGTTATCTCTTAATGAACCTAGTCCTCAAAAACAGTTTGGGCAAAACACTCATGTAACTCACAGGACGAAGTGATACAGTGAATGAATTTATTATCTTGGTTTCTAAACATAACAGGCCTTCTTTCATCCTCAAGTGTGCAACCTGCAAGAGTTCACCGAATTTATGAAAATGGAGAACTGAGGATGTACAATCTGGTCTATTTGTTATTTTTAGGTTGTGCTCCTTAAGCACATACTACTAAATGAAAGGAGACCAAAGAGAAGAACTGAGTGTTGGACCTCTGCTCCTCCATTCACTTCCTGGCTTTGCCCGAAGGCCACCAGTTAGCGCTCTCCGAGGCACCACCCGAGCGTAGTTTGGGTAAGGCGTCACTCAGACCTCTCTCCAGAGGCAGCATGGATGTGACCGTGCCCAGCTCAACTTTCTGCCATAGGCCTCTTCCAAGAGCCCCCCTTCAGCCTTTGCTCACAAGAACCTCCTCCCACTTCTCACAAAGGAATGCCACGTGTGGCTCGCTGTCTGGCAATACAGAAAACTGCTGTGCTGGAGCACACACAGCTTTTACAGTGTCCTAGAGACTCCAAGCTGGAAAAATGTAATAAATGGCACAGAAACACCACTGGAACCTCACAGATGGCTCTGAGGACGCCACCCGGAGCCAAGGGCTGTATCAACTAATCTGCTCAACCTTAAGCAGCTAGCCGTGCAACACATGGAGGTGACCAGTGACCGATACCTGCTGTTCAGAAAGAAGAGAGCTATCTGTATCTCTCCACGTTACCTTGCACAGAAGTGTGATTAACTCTGCAGGTTCATTTACATCTTCTGAAGGCAAATGCCTGAAAACCAGCAGTTCCGTAGTTAAAACAGCGTACCTAAACACCCTTCCTCACTTCCAGTGCAAGATCTGAAGACACTTGTTCTTTGTCTTCACACCTACAATGAAGACCTAGTAGTTCATATTCATCATGTGATAAACACATTTCTAAAAAATAGTTTTCTCTCCCTGAACAACTTCTATTTTTTAATTCATGCCCTAATAAAATTTAGAAACAGCTAAACAAATCAAGATCAACCATTTTCACAATCCTTTTCTGAAATTTGTAAGAATTTGGAAGACATGGCAATGTATGGTATAAAAAGCTGTATCTTTCCTAGCAATCATTCCTAACAAACAGAAGCATCAGTGAAGGTTCCTTTGTTGTTATCTGTAGTCACTCTGACAAACAATCAGAACTCTTCTCAAGTTGTAAGTGGCAAGCATTTTTTCTGAAAATTTCCTTGTTTTTTTTTTTTTTATGAGCAAGAGATACGCTGCTAATAAATGCCTCTTTATGTTGTTAGTGCATCACTAGCAAAAAATAGATGTTGCTCCGAAGTATTTTTAAAATAGAAATAGAAATAGAATGATTCTGATGTTTTGTAAAAACAACGAGGTGCAAGAAATGTTTTTCCTCAAAATTGTGACAAGTAGCGTTTCCATGTCCAGCAGCAGAGAAAGAAATGAAATTTCAAAGCAAGAAGAGTGGAGGATAGAATGTAGGTTCCTGATAAACTTGCTTGAAACATCCTGAATATTATCAGCATGCCAGCTCTCTTCAGTGGAAATTCTATCCTGAGGCAATAAAAATTTTGTCATACCTGATACATATCTGTAAAAGGTTTTCATTTCCACAAACCACAGCATTTTGGAAAAAGTTAAAGACCATTGTTGTGATTTAACCCCAGCTGGCAGCTAAGCACCACACAGCCTCTGACTCACCCCAACCCCCCGGTGGGATGGGTGAGAGAATCAGAAGAGTAAAAGTGAGAAAACTCATGCCTTGAAATAAAGACAATTTTTTAAAGGTTAAGCGAAAGCTGCACACACAAGCCAAGCAAACCAAGGAATTCATTCACCACTTCTCCTTGGCAGGCAGGTGTTCAGCCATCTCCAGGAAGGCAGGGCTCCATCACACGTAATGGTAACTTGGGGAGACAGATGCCATCACTCCAAACACCCTCCACTTCCTTCTTCTTCCACACGCTTTATGTGCTGAGCAGGATATTATGTGGTATGCAATATCCCTGTGGTCAGCTGTGTCCCAGCTGTGTCCCCTCCAGCTTCCCATGCACCTCTAGCCTCCTTGCTGGTAGCGTGGAGTGAGAAGCAGAAAAGGCCTTTACTGTGTGCAAGCACCCTTCAGCAGAAACAAAAACATCTTTAATTATCAACAGTGTTTTCAGCACAAACCCAAAAGACACCTCTATACGAGCCACAGTGAAGAAAACGATCCCTACACCAGCCAAAAGCAGCACAACCCTTCCTAACCATTTCTGAGGCTGGGGCACTTACACATCACAGTTTTTAATTTATAGCACATTATATTTTGAAATCATTGCAGATAATGGAAGGTGATTGTCCCTGTTTTGCATCTCAGTAAGCTTCAAGACAATTCATTCTTTCAGTACATTACATTCTTGTGCTCCTCAATTAAATTTTTCCTTCCTAATTACAACTTCTTTATAAGTCTGTATAGTGCATGTCCTATTTTGCCCCATAAACGCCATTTTTCTAAGCTCATTTTAGGACCACACTCCTTTTACATACCAGATGCCAACTGTACAAAATATTATGGACAAAATTAATTCTTGATCTAACTCCATTGACCTCTTTGCACTTAGTCAAGAAACAATGTGGGACCTCTTCTGGTTTTATCAGTTATTTGCATGATTACAGAAAATGATGAGCATAAACGACACTAAGTTCTTCCTGGTGCTGGTATAACGCACACCTCCCCTGCAGATCGCCATTGCAGTAATTCCCGCGGGTTGATTCCCCCGTCTTAACAATCCCAGCTGTGAACTAGGAATCCTTCAGCTGCTCATCCCATGAGCTGATAATAATAACAGGAGCAGATGTATCGGTTTGGGGGCTAGTTGATATCTATCTGATGAGTTTCTTTCCTCTCATTCCATAAGGAGCAGACGGCACATTTTAATTGCTTTATACTCTCAAGAATTTGTGTTCCCAGGGTGCGTGAAGGTCAGTCGAGAAGACAGCACAAATATAGAGTGCAGTATCTGCATGGGGTGAGTACTATTCCTCTGTGCAAAGCACTGGTCAAATGAGAGGGGCAGCAGGATGTTCCTGTGTTTCTCGCCCGTTCGCAGTATATTGGATCCTAATGAAAAGCGCACAGCACAGTGGGTCACACCATGTGTCTGCTTGGGTTCAGGATGTTCCTCAACTCTCCTAGTGTGAACACCGCTTAGCTGAGCTGCTTGTTTGTTAAGGCATAAGGTCCTGCACCTAGGGAATAACTCCACGCACCGGTACAGGTAGGGATCGTCCTGCTGGAAAGCAGCTCCATAGAGAAGGACCTGGGAGTCCTGGTGGTCAAAAAGTTAACCATGAGTCAGTGATGTGCCCTTGTGGCCAAGAAGGCCAGTGGTATTGTGGGGTGCAGTAAGAAGAGTGTGGCCAGCAGGTCAAGCAATGTTGTCCTCCCCCTCTACTCTACCCTAGCGAGGCCACATCGGTAGTACTGTGCTCCCCAGTAGTAGTTCTGGGCTCCCCAGTTCAAGAGAGACAGGGAGATACTGGAGAGAGTCCAGTGGGGGACTACAAAATGAGGGAACAGGAGCATCTCTCTTAGGAGGAAAGGCTGAGAGACCTGGGTCTGTTTAGCCTGGAGAAGAGAAGGCTGAGAGGGGATCTTATCAATGCTGATTAATATCTAAAGGGTGAGTGTCAGGAGGATGGGGCCAGCCTCTTTTCAGTGGTGCCCACTGACAGGACAAGGGGAAACAGGCACAAACTGGAACACAGGAAGTTCCACGTGAACATAAATTCTATACTTTGAGGGTGACAGATCACTGGAGAAGGCTGCCCAGAGAGATTGCAGTCATCTTCTCTGAAAATATTCAAAACCTGCCTGGTGCAACTTGCCTAGGTGAACCTGCTAGCAGAAGGTTGGACTAGATGATCTCCAGAAGTTCATTCCAACCTCTAACATTCTGTGTTTCTGTGATTATTATTGCCTTGGGTGACATTTATGACCAGGTCTTTGTCTTTTGTGGTCACAATGCTGTGCCACCCTCCAGCTGAACTGAGTCCTTTGGTAAAGCACTCAGGAATCTAAACAAAGCTGGTCAAAATGGATTTAGTGGGTTTTGAAGGTTCTTTTTTTTTTAAAAAAAAAAAGCCTAATTCATCAACGTGGAAGTCCTTTGTAGGACTTCTATAAATTCTAAAAACAAATCCCATTGCTATTTGGTGCAAATTCCTACATCCAGTGACTATGCAAATGCCTGGAGCTGGGGAAGAGCTGTTTGAAAGACACAATAAATAAGTTAGTTTGAAATTCTCTGCTTCATATTGAATGAGATAAGATTCAGTTGCAGTTCTACACATCCAGGCATATACCTGCATTATCATAAAATCATAAGAGCATAGAGAAAGTTTTCAGAGAATCACAGAATCGCCATTTTGGTTGGAAGAGACTTTTCAAATCATCAGGTCCAACAGTTAACCCAGCACTGTCAGGTCACCACTGAACCATGTCCCTCAGCACATCATCTGCATTTAAATACCTCCACCACCTCCCTGGGCAGCCTGTTCCAATGCTTCAAAACACTCTCTGTAAAGAACTTTTTTCTAATATTCAGCCTAAACTTCCCCAGTGCAACTTGAGGCCATTTCCTCTTGTCCTATCGCTTGTTACTTGGGAGAACATACAGCCCCCTGCCTCTCTGCAGCCGCCTTTCAGGTATCTGTAGAGCGATAAGGTCTTCCCTAAAGGGAGAGTCTCTCCAGACTAAACAACTCTAGTTCCCTCAGCTGCTCCTCATAGGACTTGTGCTCTAGACCCTTCACCAGCTTTGTTGCCATTCCCTGGGTGCACTCCAGCAATTCAAGAAGCACTTCTCAGTCCTTCTTGCACTAAGGGGTCCAAAACTGGACGCAGAATTCAAGGTGTGGCCTCACCAGTGCCAAGCACAGGGGGACAATCACTTCCCTAGTCCTTCTGGTCACACTATTTCTGGTACAAGCCGGGATGTCGTTGGCCGTCTTGGCCACCTGGTCACACTGCTGGCTCATCTTCAGCCGGCTGTCGACCAGCACCCCTGTGTCCTTTTCTGCTGGGCAGTTTTCCAGCCACTCTTCCCCAAGCCTCTAATGTTGCACTGGGTTGTTGTGACCCAAGTGCAGGACCTGGCACTTGGCCCTGTTGAACCTTGGCCCATCCATCCAGCCTGTCCAGATCCCTCTGTAGAGCCTCCTGACCTTCAAGCAGATCAACGTATCTGCCTAATTCAGTGTCGTCTGCAAATTTACTGAGGGTGCACTTGATCCCCTCATCCAGATCATTGATAAAGGTGTTAAAGAGAACAGGCCCCAATACTGAGCCCTGGGTGACACCACTTCCGACCGGCTGCCCACTGGATTGAACTCCATTCACCACCACATCTGTGCCTTTGATTGACAGATGGATACAAGGGAAATCAACAAGGAATGTAACTGGTATTTTATTTCAGTCAGTCTTTGATAGTGAATAAATCAACTCTTTCAACATTAATATGGTGTCTGAGCTCACAGTTTGTTACCAGGAGTGTACTTAGAAGGAGTCTAGAAAGGAGCCCTAAAATACGATGTTCTTTTCTTCCTTGCTTGAGATTGCAAACACTTTTTCTAAAGTAGGCTAGGATTTCATAACCTTTATTTTTGTTCACTCTTCTCCAAACGATTTGACCCATTCCAGAAATATAAAATGCATTCCACTGCTTTTGACAAAATATGACAGTATATCATGTTTCTCAGTATGGAGATGACCCCAAAAAGACCCGTGTGCAGCCGAAATGAGACTTTAGCCTCACGCAAAGTTTTGGCAAGGGTGCAGGCCAGGGCTCAGTTACTCTAAGGGCTTATGGCATTCTCCCAGGTCCTTTGTTACACAGGTGACAGGCACACAAGCTCCAACTGTGTTTTCAGCTTCTTTAATATGATTTTCTACACCTCTCTGCTGAGTACTCATAAATCTGCTCCTTCAGTCTGGAGCTCCTTTTCTCAGACAGAATCAACATTTCAGCCTGCCTCTGAAATCTCTGAGCTTAATGGCCTTGAAACCAACCCGGTTTTCATCCTGCCTCTCTCTTCTGTAGACAACCTTTCTGTGACATCACCTCTCTTTCTGGTGTCTGACCAAACACCTCTCTCATTCTGCCATAATACCTAACCATTTCATAACTTGCTCTCTCTTTCTTTCCCAGTGAGGTTCCAGCCGTTTTCCTCCATCCCAAAACAAAAAAGCTCACAGCCCTTTCTCAATCAGCTGCTGTTTGGATCACTGCAGTTTTCTCATCTGCAATTTCCTTGACACTCACCTCCCCATCCCATACAGACTGCTTCCTCCAAAACTGATTTGACTGTTTCCATCTCAGACATCCCTATTCTCAACTTTCAAGAATATCTTCACACCGAATTTTAACTGCTTACCCTTGTGTCTGCACCTCCTCGCCTAACCGTACAGCTAAAGGAGATAGCAGAATTTCAGCCTTGCTGCAGGTGGGTTGAAAATCCGCCATCTCTAGCCGGGAAGCCATTGACCAATGCGAGGATGGGATTCTGCCTGTGCTAAAAGCAGAGTCATTGCATTTGTTTATATGTATCACCCTGATAACGCAGCTTTCAGAGTACATAAACTTTTGCATCTACCCACATTTTTTCGTGTGGACACACGCTTAGTTTTATACTACTGCTGCCTTTCTCAGTCAGGTATGTCTTGACAGAGTCGTTTATACATCTGAGTGACTCAACCAGACACAGACCAAGAAATAAGTTTAATTATACCCATCATGGTGCAGGATGAGTAATAGAACACAGTTTATGCTTCATTTGTCAGTCACATTTCTGGAAATCCTGTCTGCTCCAGAAAGTTAGACATAAATCCAGCTGCAGCAGGTGGAACTTCAGTTTACATGCCAGCAACTGGTGTCAGAAGAAGGATTTAGTAGGTGTAAATGCCATCATATGGAAGTGTCACAGAAGTTCCTCTGTGTTGCTAACAAACGGTCACCTTTTGGTCAAAGTAATTTCATTGAATCGCTGTCAGTGAGGAACTAAAGCTAGCTGTCCCACAAGGGTAATAATTCAGCATGCTTCATGAAACAAAGTGTGAAGCCTGAATAAAAACGTTCAACAATATACTCTGTTCCTGCAAAATACATAAAAAGGAATTACGTCTCAAAGTAATACTATCACATGTCTGCATGAAACTCAGTACTCCTGCTGATGAATTTCATCTGGAGAAGGTGTTTCCATCTTTTATGTTCTATTATGCAGATTTGCTGTGGAATTGAGCCAATTTTCCTCTGAGTCCCTCTTTAACAGAGGCATTTTCTGTGGCCTTTTGAGGATAGCCATGTGCCCTCAGGGTTGCAAGAATATCTACGGCATTTCGTGAAGGAAATTAGAATTATGCTACATTTGTAGTTTAAAAGAAAATATAAGAAGAACGTGAATGTGAAAATAGGTCCATCACATGAAATGAAAACACTCTTTTCATGAGACAATCAAGTTAAGGGACAATGCCTCCTTAAAGACCATGTGCCTTCTGACAAGCAACAATTTAAGCTTGTGACACCTGTCACCAGGAAACTGTTATGCATACATGTATGTTCCGTATTTTCTGATCCTTCCTTCTGTTGTATTAAAGCCTTATCTTCACATAAATCAAATTTGAAATCTGTGGCTGCTTGTGGAAAAATGAAGAGCAAAACCCGATGACTAAAGGAGCAAAGATTTCTTTTTTATGCAAGTGTCCTTCATAAGGAAGCGGAGCATGAGATATACGTAATTTTATTAAAAGTATTTACATAATTAATCTCTAAACTGTTTATTTTCCAAACATATTTATGAGACACTAGCAGGTTATAAAAAGACCTCTCCAACAACTGGTCTGACGTATTCTTGCTATGAGTTATGCTTACTGGTCATAGTTTTCTCTAGTAGTTTAAAGTTTCACAGCTTTAGAAATTTGCAAAAAGATAATCTTTTAAACATCGTTTAAACATGGTATGTTGGATAAAAGTTACTATGGGGCTGAGAGGTAGAAGAGTTCTTGTCTCCGGTACACCTTAGTTTTCACCAGCAAAACGGGCTAGCAGAGAGATCGCAATAGGAGAGAGCCGCAGCATTTGTGTTTCTCCTACTAGATCCATTACCAGCCAACTCAGAAAACATCTCCCTACCAGTGCTCAAGTGTGGTGATGTCGTTTAACTATGTCTGTTAACTATCTTCTGAGATGATCTGGGATAGATCCACACATAGCTGCTACATACAGGCCTCCTCAGTTCTTTCCTTGGACGATATTGAACTTCACCTGTAAGTGAAGGATGTATATCGAAACTGTGATTGTTGCAACACAGTCTGGGGTTTGATTAGTATGTTTTACCACAAACAATTCATCGGTAATTCGAGCACTGTAATGAAGTGCTGAAAACTCATTTTTGTAAAAGAAAACATTGACAGTTTACAGTACCTGGGGTGGAAGAGTGGAAGAGAGGGGATCTCCACCATCAGCGCCTGCAGAGGAGGACCTGCAGACTTTACGCTTGGTTGGACACATTGCACAACCACAAATTTTCACTGGTTACTTGGCTTCAGCTTTTCCAATTCAATTCCCAAACCACAGCTTATTTGTGACCTGCTGGCAGTAATTTTTTTTGGATTTGCATAAACTTGTGACTATTATTATCTAAGTTTTAGGGTTTCTCTGCTATTCTGTTACTCGGGGGTAATTTTAGCTACAGTTTTGCACTAGAATAGTTTAGCCAACTTAAAATATAGAGGGTTTCAGATCAATATTTACAATTTATCTCTACTTAGGTTCCCAAATCCCTTGCACTGCAATGTCTTCTTCTCTATCTTCAACAGCTGCACTTCGTAGACAATTACGTTTTTTCCTTCAGTGACCTATGGATACACAAATTTGCCAGTCGCATTTCTGTTCATGTCTAATTTATAAATGTGAAGTAATATTCCCATAATCTGTAACTGTTTCCAAAAGGTACCTGTTCACATACAGCTAATAACACGGTTTGCAGGCAACTATCAGAATATGAAAGCAAAGTAAAGAGAGATTCAGCATGTGTGTTTGCCTCTCTAGACCATCATGCCCTCTGCATCTTCTTGCTGCCCATGAAACTACCCAAATGGGGAGATTAAATAAACTGTTTACATAGATTTTAAATAGAAAATAATTTTCCTGAAGAAGGGAACACACTGTATTTCTTAGCATATGCAAGAAGGAAAAGCATTTAGATTGGAATACCTGATGCCATCTATCTACGGACAGTGCTGCAAAAACTTCTATCACTTAGGGTCAACTGCTTCTAATGGCCTTCCTTCAAATATTCCTCTTTTGTAGTTGCCTTTTTTTCCGGGAGGTATTTCATATAGCCTAAATTTGCTTACTATCCTTCCTTCAAAGAGAGGGTAGTTTTGCATAGAAGTTGTAATATCACAGAATGGCTGAGGTTGGAAGAAACATCTGCAGGTCATCTGGTCCAAAATCCTTGCTCAAGCAGGGCCACCTGCAATTGTTTTCTCAGGACCGTGTCCAGATACCTCAAAAGGGTGGAGACTCTACAACCTCCCTGGGCAGCCTGTGCCAGGGTTCAATCATACTCACAGTGAAAAAGTGTTTCCTGGTGTTCAGAGGGAACCTCCTGTATTTCAGTTTGGTTTTGTCAGTGGAGAGCGCTGAAAAGAGTCTGGCTCCATTCTCTTTGCAACTTAAGTATTTATATACATTGATGAGATCCACCCTGAGCCTGCTCTAGGCTAATCTCAGCTCTCAGTCTTTCTTTATAGGAGAGATATTGCAGTCTCTTCATCATCTTTGTGACCCTTCATGAAATTCTCTCCAGTATGTCCGTGTCGCTGTTGTACTGGAGAGTCCAGAGCTGGACACAGCACTCCAGGTGTGGCCTCACCAGTGCTGAGTAAAAGGCAAACTTCACCTCCTTCTACCTGCCGGCAACATTTTGCCTAACACAGCACAAATCATTACTGTTGACCAGAATGCTTCAAAGAGATATTTGGTAGATCCTGCGATGTCTCTTTGATGCTTCATTAACTCTGATACCATGGTTTCCTAATCATAGGCTCTTTTTCTCTTGAGTGCTGTTGGTTATGATTTTGTAGATAGAAACCAAGTGACTTAGTATTCACTCAGTGTTGTGAGTAAATGTTACCAATACATGTAAATGAGATGTACCATTGAGCTGCCTTCATACGATACAGAATTAGGTGCAAGTAATCCAGTCAAAGAAAAATTATGCCAACCCTGGCTCAAATTTTAAGAAGATGATAATTTTAAGAAAAAGTATTTGGCTTTAAGACTCAACTGCAGAGCAAGACTCCAACTTAAAAATAAAAAAATCATGTTAAGATGCACAATGCTTCTTCCCACTCCATAGAATCCAATACACTTTTTTTGGTTACCCAGCCAAATACTCTTCCCACTCCAAAGTATGGGAAAGCAGAGTCTGCAATAATGAGGTTTGTGGATCACCGGTTATTTGAGATTTTTTTCCTTTTTGTGCAGCTTCTAGTGCAAGAACACTCCTCATCCACTGCCATAAATCTTACTTGTACAGTATACATGAGCTTCTTAATTTTAAACACCTCGAACTAAAAAACATTGGCTTCAGCATGTATACTTTCCTAACACTGGGAGCCATAGTTACCAGTGAGAAGCCTTGACATTAAAGGCAGGAGCAGCACAAACATCTGGAAGTTTACCTGATCAAGCATAAGGTCATACAAGACCTGTATCTTTGGGCTCCTAAATGGGAAATGACAGACAAAGTCCTGGGTGTATCACGTGATCACCAATAATTACGAATCATCAAGGTAACCAACAAATAGTGAGTGAAAACCAACCTCAGGGCATAACACCTGTGGTGTTTCCAGCAGAAAAAAGAAAATATGACTGTTCTAAAAGGGAAGAAATCTCCTCTACAAGTTCGTATCAAATTCTGGCCAACTGAGTCCAAGAAAAAGTCACAGAGATCTAACACTGCAAGTGTGTTCAGGGGTGTGGAAAGACAGGAGAACATGAACTTCATCTCTTTATGTCAGCAATATTAAGGTGAAGAGGGCATGTAATTGCTATTTATAAATACATATAGAAGAAGAGAGAGGTGACAGCAAAAGAACTACTTCTGTTTCTGAGCATAACCTCTTAAGTGCACGAAAGGGTCAAATTAGCTCTCTTTAAGAGCAAATGATCCAGGAAGTCTCTACCACCTCTGCACCCGCTGTGTTTACACCTCAATTCGAGAACTGCCCTGGATGAGTAACTGCAGAAAGGCTGAAATAGCTCATGAAGTGCTTGCTAGATGAGATATATCTGGAGCAATTCAGTTTCCTCCTAAGCTGGTAGCAGTTCCATTCTTAGCATGAACAGATTTTTACTTCTGGGCTGCAAGTGCTTCAACTAGCTAGATAGCTGCTAACTACCTCTAAGTGCCAGCAGCAGCTCGGCTTAACCAGAGCGAGCAAATGGGCGTCAGTACTTGCAGCTAGTAATTCCAGCCAAGTCCCACTGCCCTGCCTTGGAGATGAGCATCTGCCAACAGAAAGGGGTGAACAGGCATGAGCCAGAAGGAGGTTACACTTTCCAAACTCTTGAGAAGTACCGCTCTGGAAAGACAGATTAAAACAAGGTGTTAACTAACTTACCCTCACCACTTGAACGCCTAGTGTCACAAACCCCATACCTGGCACCATAAGCAAACTATAGGGAGAAACCAGCTTTCCTCCCTCACCACCTCGTACAGTGAAAGAATTACTTCAGAGGCTTTCAGCGTATTTGTGTTTCAGCTTGCAGCGCTGAAAAAAGCCCTGGCCCTGCCACTGCTCAAATCAAGCTGACCGAGAAATGAGGAACTTCTATTCTGTGCGCGGTTCTCTCACAAGTTAAAGTTACATTTCCAAAAGCTCCATTCAAAGATATATTAATAAATGGTAACCTAATGTGAAAATGTGCTGTGCCCATACTTTCTCTCCTCTTGTCAGGCGGCACTTTTTAAAGGCAGTCATTTTTTGACTGCTGTTGTAACAGCTATGTTCTTCACACTGTGCACTGTGGCTGATTTCATTGTCAAGCTACATTTAGTCTGGCATATATCTGTGTGTGGCTTAACCATAGGTTTATTGAAGCGATCATGGTCATTATCTCTGATTTTCCTGGAACGCATACCATCTCACACAGCGCTCTACTATTATCCCTGATACGAGCAGGGTCATTTTAAAGACTAATTCAAAATATCACATAGTATTTCCTCTAACGGCAACAAAACTGATTTATGATTTTGTAGGAGAGTTATTTGGACTGTTACATAGCATGGTTAATAGCTGAGGTCCATAAATACTGCAATCAAGACATTCCACGGCTTTTTATATCTGGCTGCCTTTTATTGATCTTCTCACTTTATATGCCCTTTTACACGAAATAACTTTTCATTTCTAGTGAGTTAATTGACCCTATCTCTACTGTTATAGCTGCTAGTGGATCTTTCCCATGTTTAATACAGGGTGGTGTAATTTTTCCAAATACCAGTTTTTCCTTCTTATTTCCATAAATGTAAAATTCTTAATTACGTATTTGCTGTAACATTAAACTAAAGTAAATAAATGAGATTTGACAAGATGGAGATGACAGTCTTAAGCCATGCCTTCTGGGAACAGTGGGATTTATTCACAGTTTCATTTCTCACTCCAAATCCTACTGTGTCCTATCATGTAAATACCTGGTAAGGACCAGTGCCTTCAGCTAAACCACGCTGATACCCTTGTGGGGCCAGCAGAACTGGACAGAGGGCTGTAGCAGTGTTTAAAAACCTGTAGTCAGGCTACAAGCTTGCAGGGACTTCAGAGCTGAATTGCCGCAACTTGCATTGATTCTGCGTCCTTTTAATGCGACAGCAATATCATATAAAGGGTGGCATAATATTTGTTTCAAAATTACAGATTTCAGGACAACTCAGAACTGCTTGCAGTCCTGCAATAGAAAAGGGCTCAGGTTAGACTTCAGTTTATACACTTGTAAGGGAAGAAGAGGATGCACATAAGCAGGAAGATCATGTGGAAGAAGGAGTGAGCCACAGCACAAGAGGCAGGGGTCAGCTCCTGGCTCAGGAACTGATTCCTGATGAGTGAGGGGGAAATCATTTGACTTCCCTATGTACAACAGGGATGATAATGTCTCTTGGAGTGAAGAGAGCTTTTATAAGCAGGCGTTGTCTTTCTCTTCTTGCATATATGAATCCTAGCAACAAGTGGCCGTGACTTTGGTGAGGGAATCTACACACTCCTAGAGGGAGGTAGTGTGGAATTTGCTTTGAAAGGAAATCATAACCAAACAGTGTCATTCTGCTCTTTCCCGAGCTAATCTGAAGCTCTGAATTTCCTTTGATTCCTTGAAAAGCCTCTCATTTAGTTATTTAATTTAGTAATTTATATAATGCCTATGATCTTGGCAGTTAGATGCTTTGCACATAAGTAAAAATTGACATTACATAAGCCACCCACAACAGGTAACAGAAGTTAAATAACTGCTGTTGATGCTATTGGAAACCTTGACAGTAAAATTAGCTAGAATTAAAAAAAAAAAAAGCAACCAAAAAAACCCCACGACAACAACAAAAACCAACCAAAAAACCAAATCCATCAAATCCATCAAAACCTGAACAAAACACATCAGATTTGTATTATATTCTCCAAGTCACAAAACTCAGAGTCTGGCTCAATCCAAGTGCCAAACTGGGAATTCCTTCTGCTGGAAAAAGCCCTGCCCCAATCCTGCTCGTCCCTAGGACCAGACTGTCTGGTGAAGATCCCTCTCTGCCAGGCAGCGGGGAGTAACAGGTACAGACCTGCCTCACAGTTTTCATGGCTATTTGCTTTTGAACAGTACCAGCATTTTCCTTCTCTGGAATGTGGAGGTAATGCTGCTATCAACCACTTCAAGAAAGAAGGAGGTGAGGTTCAATGCCCCCAGGAAAATGGACAGAGGTCACCCAGAACCATCAGCCTGCACTGAGGCAGGCTGCCACTTCCCTGCTCACACACAAGCTGCGTGCCCTCCCTGACTCGGTTGCACATGCACAGGTGGCTCTATGGTTCCTGAATGCTGGTTTTAAGTAATTAGAAAAACCTCTGGGATGGAAGGGATTTTCAGCTCTCGTGTATGTGCAGAGAACAGTATGTTAATTGATTTAACTAAGCTTGTATTCAGAATTGTTTAGGAAAATAAAATCTTACTTTGGGAGGTAATGTGATCCTACAAATTAATGCTGAGAAGTAATTCATTCAACAGAGTGTTTCTGAAATGTCACATGCACCTGGCCCACATTGGCCATATCAGGAGCTTCGACAAGGTGCGACCTGCCACCACCCCCCAAACACTCACCCCTTGCAATTAGTCAGCTAGGCAGGTGGCCTGATCTTCAGAGGTGCTGAGCACCCACAACTTGCTCCAACTTCCACATCTGAAAATGAAATTCCATAGGAGGTGTGAAGCACTATTATCTCTGAAAATCAAGCCATTTGGGTAAAAAGGCAGGAATTTCGTGCTCTTTTTTTAGGTTCTGGCTGATTGTGCTTTGGTTTTCCCGTTTCAGAGACTGTACCAGCTGTTTTACCAGCTTCATACGAGCATAGCATTTGTTACTTAGGAAAACACTGAATAAATGCTCAACATTACTAATTTCTTGTTACTTCTGCAATGAACATTTTTCTGACAGCTGCTGGTTCCAGAAGGTACTAAGCGAGTTGGGCTTCTGCGGCTGCCCTGCGGGCAGAGATTCCCAGCCTGCAGCCAGGTACCACTGTAAACTGGCAGAGCTGCGCTGCAGCCCAAGGGTTGTGCAGTGCTACCCCAGGCAGAGAGGTGGCTCTGAAATGTTCAAGTTCCTATGCACACTAAACCCAAATAACACAGGCTGCGATCGCAGGAGCCCACAAGCGAGGCAGTATTTCCATAAATAATTCGGTTTAGGAGTTCAGTCTGCATGACAGATATGGAGCTGGAATGTAAGAACATAGTGAATACAGAAATCTAACCATTCTTGTGAATATTGCAAAAGTAGTAGTATAGCCATGATGGTCTAAGAGCAGAAGTAAAACAAAATTCGTGGGGAGAAGTGAAATCTTTCACTAGACTACTCTGCTAAAGTGAGAAACAAGAAGTGATTGGACACACAAATCCCTCTTCAGATCTGAAATAGAAACAGCAGCTGCAAAAGCTGAAATTAAACTGTCAGACTGTCTGGAACAAACAAACAAACCAAAGTTTAAGTACATGTGGAGACAATAAGCTTCTTAAATACTCTGGGAA
>NW_010393486.1:84075-85098 GCF_000710305.1 Buceros rhinoceros silvestris | reverse complement strand
AAGAGTGGGAAATATATTAATCCCTCTTCAAGGCTAGAGAGGTTTACTTGAGATCGAGGATGTTAAATGAGATCACGCCTCAAAACAGGCTTTCATCTCTTGCTCTTTGTACTGTGCTCCTATTTTGGAGGTGTTCCATTGTGTCTCTGTGTGACTAACACCAAAAATCTTCGAGATGGTGTGTCTGCATTGAGACAATTATCTCCCACTGGAAGATGGATGCTTTCATTCATCATTGGCTGTGTGAGCTCATCCTGGTGCATCACAGTTGTTTAGTGTTCAGAAGGGCATATGGCAGAGAGGATGGACTGCAGAAATATCATGTAATGGCTCCAAGAATGATTGATGTGAAAAGTTGTGTCACCAAATGCAATGTTTGCTGCTCAGATGCAGTCTCGATCTCTTTGGTAGATACTAGCCGCAAAGATTTGTTTCTGGGACAGAAATTAGTGAAGTTGAAGCTACAGGAAAGACAGAAGTTCTGGTTCTGACAAAATTTCTTTTGGTTTAGAACCTTGTGAGTGTTAATAATTGTTTATACATGCCCCAGGTTAGGCTGGTAACAATACTGCTTGACAGTACTTTAGGTGTTTTTAACTCACTGATGCCATTCACTGCCCACTAAAGAACATCTGAATAACTACATGATCTCCATGAGCGATCTCTTCCGAGCAAACGAGGTGGGGTCTGGAAAGCCCCTACCTTTTGAACAGTGAGTGGCTGGTTTTCTTCAGGCAAGCATACTCACCTGTGAGTTTCCTACCAGAACTGGTAAACTGTAGCTTAATACCGATCAGGTTATCTAAGGTGATTTCAGTGCAGTGATATTCAGGAGGGTTTGTTGGAGGGACAATTGTTACCGAATTTGGTAAAAATCAATGAGGAAACTCATGTTTTCAGTGTAAATTATAAAGATTTCATTTAAGTATATAAAACAGAGAACAGACTTTGTAATATAAAAACTTACCATCTATTTTCTTTTACATTCCCCCCCCCCCCCTTTTTTTTTTTTTTTTTGTTTTT
>NW_010393486.1:76128-84047 GCF_000710305.1 Buceros rhinoceros silvestris | reverse complement strand
TTCCCTTTATTTTCTTTTACATTCCCCCCCCCCCCTTTTTTTTTTGAGGTAGCTCATGACAAAGTCAAAATGTTACAGAATTGTCTTTATGATTACACTGTGCCCGTTGTTTGAAGAAAGTTGATTGAAATGAAGCTGTACGGGGTGAGGATGAACTAAACGACTTTTTGGTTTGTATGGGCTGAAGCACAGAACGTTGATATTATCTTGGGGACATACTGAGAACAAATCAGGATGCTATCAGAGAGTGGAACATGGGGGACAAATTGGGGACTTTCCCTATGGACGTGATGGTACTATAGTGGTGGTTATGGTCAATAACTGGTTCATTGCGGAGAAAACATGTTTTCTGCACAGAGTCTTCCTTGGCTTCATTAGTCATAGCGTCATCTAGCTGCATGCTTGCACTACTTGTGACTTAGGACGGACCTTCATTGCGAGACAGGAAAAAATGGCAATGATGGCTGCTTTGTTATTCCTCTTCCAGCTCTTTTCCTGAAGTAGTCAATACAGCGCTCCGAGAAGCGGTTTTCTCCCAAGACTTCAAATCCAGCATGTTTCCTTGTCTTCTTCCTGGAGATGACATAGGAGGAGATGCCATGTTATTAGAGTTAACTTCTGGCTCATTAAGGAAAAAGTATGAAGGAAAAAGTCAGCAAAGTAATTCTAATTCCCCGTATACAAGTATGTCATCTGGTTGTTCCCCTGGGAGACATTTTGGCTTTTGGAGCAGACAGATCACCTTAGGTTAGCAGATTTTTCCTTGACTGAAGGTATTGAATGGTTCTTTATGAGGCAGAAGCTGGGGCAGCTGCTGTGTTAGCCGGTTCTTGTGTCCAGTGCTTGCCATCATTATCTTTACAGCATTTTGAGCCTTGCAAAATAGTTAAGGAAACTTAAGAAGCACTTCATTTTAGTCTGCTTCTTGATTTAGATCATTGTTTTGTGGTAGTTAACTAAGGGAAATTTATTTTCCAGGTTTTTCTAGCATTCTCAAACATAACACCTCCAGCATGTTTGAAATGGTGAATCGTAGTCAAATGGTTATGCATGCTCATGTCCTCTAGGATGTTACTATGCTCCTGGAATAACCTCATAAAGTAGAGTTAACTTTTTTAAGCTAACAATTTGTCACGCTTCCCTCTGTTAACACATTGTCTCTGTTTCACAGATATCAGCTGCTTTTTCTTTTTGGTAATCTAACTTGTTAACATAAAGAAATTAAGTTCCAGAGTAATCGCCCTCTACCTGCATTTATCTTTGAAGCCTGCAGCTTTCATTCCAAACCTGCACAAGGCCTTGCATTCCTGAAAGCCATCTGTTTTCTCCAACCACAGTAACTGGTCCGATACAAAAATATTACCTCTGCCTACAAACCTGGCTTTGGCCTAAGTCATTGCGCTTGAAGTGCAATGGCACACTTCCAGGCTCTCAGCTAAGGCAGGTCAGAATTGTATAAACAATTAAAAACATCTTATTCCCTATTAAACGGTGGTGAATCACTGAGGAATGCCCAGGGCAAATCAAAAGCTGTTGCAAAGAGACAAGCTGATAGGAGGAGGCTCTGTGGGAAAATCCAGAGGGAGCTGGTCTTTTCAAGGTCCCCATGCAGGGATCAGACAGGCACCTTAAAAATAGATGTGGTTTATTTTAGGTTTTAAAAGGTACTTTTCACCAGTAGTGAAGTTGCTCTGAAAACCAAGACTTTAAAGAGACAGCCTACTCGTTGCATTATTCGTTAACCTTCCCCTCAGAGGGAATGATACTTCAGGATGAGAGCTGCCACCGAGCATGCAGAAGACTCCCAGTTAATAGCTAAAAACTACAAGCCAGGAGCTTCATGTAGTCATGCCTCAGTCCCACCTGCCTGTGGGAAAGTGTACAATTAGCATCTAAGTCAGCAATACACCAAGGAGGAAGAGGAAGAGAAAACTACGTACAAGGTTGGATAACTCAGGGATACTTTTCATATGTCAGCTATGACAACACCGATGAAGCGGGCATTTGGAATTGTCTGTGTTTCTAGAGTGTAAAAAGATTTTAAAGAAGAACTGATGTCTTTAAGCATCACGGAAACATCAAGGACTCTCTTATTCAGAAGAAAGCAAAACACCAGTGCTTGGCAGCAGTCCTGCCTTGATGTGCTACCCCACAAGCTAGACTTACTCTTTAGGCAAAAATCTCTGAAACTCCCAAGGGTGGATTGCTTCTCAGTTGCATGATCCTCTTTTTGAGCTTCCTTAAAGTACTGGGTAACTAGCTCCTGCCAGACAAAAGATGTTAAGAATAGCTGGCCTGTTGTTTTATTATGAGAACAAATCTTCCAGTCCCTAGATCCATGATTGCCTGAAAGAAACGAGAATGTAATGCCGTCAAAATGGTTCACAAATGAAGTGAGGAAACCATTGTTTCAAACCGAACCTTTAGCCTACATTTCTGTCCTGGGTAGGTATAAAAGAACATCTTTTATTCTGCCTATAGCTATCATAAAATCAAGTTAGTTTTGTGTTTCCCAAGCTTTGTTTCATATAAAGTAATAAAGGAAGAAATTATGGGGCTGGGGAAGAACCTGAGCATCTTTTCTTTTCCAAGCTCTGGGATGAATCATAGTCACACATTTTCTGAGTAATCGGTTTCACTAGTACATTTCCCGAACTCCCCAGCTGTAAGTACAAGGCAGTTAGAGATTGAAAATGTCTTTAAAAAAAAGAAAATAACTGAATTCACCCAGGACCTTTACACCGTGTTGAGAGTAAGGAAGTGCCTTTTAATCAAGGTAGCAGGAAATAACCTTCTAGTGCTGCAGTGACCCCTGCAAAAGACACATGAGGCCGCAGGGGCAAGCCATGCATTCTATCTCCAGCCTATTACTTTATAATTAGAGAATGCTGTCAAAAATTATTTGTTACGGTGTAACTAGGCAGAGTACTACAGCATAAATATAAACATACATGTGCACGTATGGATGGGTGGATATCAGGCTTACGTGCCCATAGGTCCCTAACTCTGCGTTAATTCTGGAGTTTCCTCACTTTGGAGTACTTGGCTTTGCAACTGTCACAGTTTTGCTTTTTGTCTTATTTATGTCGTGCAAAGGAGACCACCAGCCCTGAGCAACAGGCTGCGCAAGAAGACAGCACAGAGATGACAGCCAGAAACTGCGCTCTGCTGCTCGCTTCACCACAACTTTCTGCTGTGGCCTGGGGTCACATCACCGCTCTCCTGGTCCATCTACCTCTAAAACAGGGGTGGCACAGATTGGGTCTAGCCGATATCATGTCAACCAGCTGTGCCACTTTGGCCTTGGAGGGTGGGTGCCACTCTCCTTTGAGTGCATGTCCGGTGTTCTGTCCCATTAAACTGGGGAGAGATGTCTAGGCCTGGCTGGTCAATAATGCAGTCTGAACAGGAAACCGAAAATGAGGCAGTAAAACACTCAGTTCTGAACGAGGAGAAAAGCAACAGACAACTCAGTTTGCTTTTGTACATAAATATGTCTAGAAAATATGAAGAAGTTCTATATTAGACCAAATATATTAAAGTATATTACCTGTGTTTATTGGTTTATGCTGTTTGCTGGAAGATCTCCACAGCTGTTGAGGACAGTTAAAGGCTGTTACCTAACATCTGCCAGAGAGAGAATTATTTATGGGAGCTAAGTTAATGTGGGCACTAGACAGACCTGACTCTTTGTGACTGGCACTTGTGCTCTCCTGAATTCATCACCAACCACTTAACCATGCATCTCAAGGAAAACACTGAAGTCACATTAAACGTATCAAGCAGAAAGCTGATTAAATGCTTACCAGTACAAAACTGACGTTTTGCTACAGCAACAAATGATTTTACACATTGCTATCTCTGGCTCAGCAGAATTTCAAAGTTATATGGTTATTAACCAACACATTTTTCCCACTTTTTTGTTTCTCCTGAGTATAAATTTACTGTTGTGACAACTAACAACCACTGATGTTTCTTATTATATTCTGCGAGAAGTTTAGTACAAGTATTCTTATTTGAAAAAAAAAAAACCTTCACGAAACAGATTTAGCTTCTTCCTTCTTCTACAGTAAAAACCAGGTACAATTAAAACGTTTCTGTACATCCGACCTTTTTTATTGTTATACTGACTAGTCAAATCTCTTTTGAGATGATTTTCTCTCAAACCAAAATTATTTAATGGAACCTATGAATTCTTTTGGAGAACGTAAGTTGCCTTGGGGAAGGAAAATATGTATTTCACTGGGGACCACACAAGCCAAAAGCTGTGTCTAGATATCCAGTAGCATTTGAACCAAATTCTCCCTCTTTTAACTGCAGTTATGTCTTCCTCTTGCTCCTGAACAGGTATGGAGAGAGGTCATTAACTCGGCGTGCTCAGAGGAAGAAACACAGTGCGTGTTTGCGGATGGGTGTCTACATGCCTCTCTTTGTATGCCTTACTGTCTGTACCCGAACAGACTAGACTCACGTACATTATAGGTAGCTGAATTCATCTCTCATATTTTCTTCTAATCATGTCAAGTAATAACTTCCATAGCAAGAATATAATTGCTTTCAGAAATGAAAAAAGGAAACTATTTTTTTTTTCACTTAGGAAGTGCTGTTACCTACTACTCCGTCAAAAAGACATTTTGCACAATGCTTTTTCCATTCATTTTTTTTTTTTAGTGGCGCTCAATCATTTGTCTTTTTTATAAAACTCTATACAGAATGGGTTCAAACTCCAAAAAACAGGGTAAGTAGCAACTGCTTAGGAGAGTTTTGCATCAAGATTATACTTAAAATACTTAATTTTATCTAAATTTTTTTCCCTTCTATACACCTTTTCTAAGACAGATACACAAAGGAACTTTATGATAGAGACATTGTAAACTCCACATAGATAAAGAAAAGATAAAAAAGAAAAGCAGAATAATAACCTTCTTCAGAAATAGAGGTATCACGTTAGATATACAATACACCATTCTCATTATCACCATTTTTCATAAGGATGAATCATACCAACAACTGATGTGTGTTTATTCAAAATCTGTTTCCATATATTGTTCTTTACAGAGTCGGAGGTGATGAGGTGATAGTATGTCTGCTTTCTTTTATACATTGATTAAAAAAGGAAAAAAGGATCTGCCTCATTTCTATGAGCAAGTAAGCATAAAACGCTTGTCTGTATTTCTTATGCATTAAAGAATCTGCACAGGGTCGTGAGCGGTCAGCCTTTACCCAAACCCACTGACGCATGCGTGTTTCCAGAAGAACTCCCATTAACTTTATGCTAAATTATAGACACAAATTTCTGTGCATGCTCAACAGAGGATTAGGTACCTATTGTCAAAGGCAGAGTGAATAAAACTTTGACCAAGCGAGACTAGACATAGACTTTACTTGGTTGTACTTTAAAAGGATATTTTGTTGAAGAAACCAAAATCAATCTTATGTCTCTTCATTGGGATAATTTGTGCTCGTTTGTTCCTCACTTTACATTACAATAATTCAAGACATTCAACTAAAAGCGTAGTGTCAGAAAGGGAAAAATTACTACAGTTTGCTCATCTTTCATTCACATGTGCTCTGTGATATTTTGTTATTTAAATTATAAACAGCCATTTTATGCATCTGACTCCTCGCCATAGTTCAGGAACTTTCGTACCCTGCATGTGCACCTGCCCATTGCTACAGGAAATCTTTACTTCAGCAGATAATGGAGGTCTGATTCAGGTAGAAGAAGTTATTTTTCTGTTATTTCCTCTGAACAGAACACCAAAGGGTAAGACCCAGATTCCTACACACGTGTTGGACTAGAAATTACATCTGTTCTCTGCATCTGATGGGATTGATCTCATTTCTGGTGTTTTTTTTCTAATGCACTGACAATTATTCTGGCAATCCAAACCATCTTGTAAAAAGTTGGCATCATATTATGACTTCTCCCTGAGGATGAAAAAGAGTTAGATCATCCAAGATGCTTTTGTTCAGTCATTAGCTGAATGACAGTTCAGCTAACTAACATATTAGAGGGAAGCAGAAGCCCCAGCCTAGCACAGACAGCTTTGTCCTCAACACAGCTGCTTTTCAGAAAGCTGTTTGTTGGCTTTCCCCGTGCACTGTAGGAGGGAACATAAACCTAGGCCTGTGCCCTGAGAACCGGGCACTAAGAAGGTCTCTGCTGACATGTTTGCACTGCTTTGGCTAAATACTTTATGGCATCTAGCTCTTGGATGGACTATTTACACTCCAATTTACAAAGAAGCTGGTGATGGCGAAAGGTGGTGAAATGAAGTTCACAGCATTTTGAATTTCCGTAGAGCAGAAGTGTGCATATTGGCACTTAATGGGGCTCCTGGGGTGCAGGGTAACCTGTTCTGCTGAACTAAATCCTACATCTGAGCCTTAACTGAGGATTAAATCAGACAGTTATCAAAACAGGTCAGTAAATCAATGAGTAGCTAGTGAGTCACTGCTTAGTCCAGTCATCAGACGGACATGATAAAAATGAATCTACGTAAGACCTAAAGTAAGACTGAAAACTGGTGGGTTCACTATTTAATTTAAAGTAATTGGTGCTTATATAAATACGAATAATGATTTTCAGGCCCAGTTTGAAAACTCTGTGTGGGGCAGAGAAATATCTATGTCATCAGAATATTTCACTTTTGAAATAGAATTATTCTGTACTCAAAAGCCATAACCTGAAAGCTATTAACAGCCCATCAGTCAGAGAGCTATTTTCTGTGGTGGCCAGTCTCCTCTCTTCTTTCCCATCTCTCACCCTGAACAGAGATGATACCTCAGGAGAAACACTCGAATGAGGCACAACACTCGGGTGGTGTCTCAGGCTCTCTAGAGTCTTTCAGAAAACAGAGAACTAACCATTTAATTATTTTGCAGGACAGGGTTTAGGCTCAATCTAGCTTTGGGGCTCTATTCTCCTGGAATATTTTCACATGCTTTCATATACTCATGCATACACCCACATATTTTTTCACGCCACAATAACAAGAGTATGTTACGTCTCTGTGAGAATGCAAAGACAAAATACGAAGGAGAAAATTTTTTGAAGGGTTTCAATTCCTTAACACATTTTGTTCTCAGTTTTATAGGGGTTTAGAGTTTAGGGTTTAGGAATGGACCTGTGCAATCAGAAGATAAATTCACAGCAAAGCCCAGTGTTTCAAGCCAGCAAGTTCTATTAATGCAGGAAAACTGCAAATGCTGACGTGAAGTGAATTTATATTGCAAATCCTGTTCTCGGAGGGAGTTGATTGCTGGATCTTAGGAACTCACTCTTTTCGAGATAGTTTGCTGAACTGAAAGGCAAGACCCATATCCTTCTTCTCACTTCCAGCACTGACAGTCTGAATGTAACTCCACCTAGGAGAAGTTCACTTTCTGGTTAGTCAGTAACACAGACGTATATTGACACGCCCTCTCAACGTATTAAGTCTTTCTGCCGTAATCTTCAGGTTAACATAATTTAGGAAATCCCTTCCTGAGTGCCTAGCATTTTCTTAAATAACAGGTATTATATGTCATCTGAACACAACAGTAACATTTTGAAGCAATTGTAGATTTCTAGAGAATGGTAGTCAGCGTCTTAAACCATGTTTCACACCTCAGGATAGAAACAAATGTCACATCTTTATCTTTGCAAACTGAGTTGAAAAATTTGGTACGACCTAACTGAATAGGAAGGTCATAGGTTTACCTTTCCAGTAAATCACAGCACAAAGGCACTTTCTAACTTTATTGTGAAATTGAAGTCTACTCTGAAACTCAAGTCTACCCTAGACTTCATGATAACTTTTTCTTCCAGAAATTCATCTTGATGTCATGGACCTCTACAGCATCGGTTTTAACAAAATCAATTCCCCCATCGTGTGAAGACTTCATCTATTCATTCAGTGAGTGACTTCAGCAGG